>NC_081420.1:24017771-24317771 GCF_949786415.1 Peromyscus eremicus | reverse complement strand
GAGGAGGAACAAGTGAGAATGAAATACGGTGACACGAACACACGAAAGTGCCATGACTCAAGGGAATAGTTCACACTGTAGCCTAAAAAATTAATAAAATTCATCAGGTAGGAAATTTCCTTCCAATTAACTGAAATTTTCTTCCTTTGTTTTTTCCTTCCCTCCCCCTTTCTCTTTCTTCTTTCTTTCTTTCTTTCTTTCTTTCTTTCTTTCTTTCTTTCTTTCTTTCTTTCTTTCTTTCTTTCTTCTTTAGAAGCAATTCAGAAGACAATCTTGATAGGCTTCTCACTACTTGCTCAGTAAGTAATTAGACCTTACTCTATCATTGTAAGTAGTTGAATACAATTAATTTGAGATGAAGAAAATGAAAGATCATTCCCAAGTATACTAGCAACTGAATGATTTGCAAGCAAATTCTAAAAACTATCCACTCATTGGTCCAGTAAGACATTGTTGTCTAAAATATCTTCAGGTATTGTCTTGAGAAAATGAGATTAAAAAAACAAACATTCAGATGTATGTGTCCTTACATAATGAGCGTCATTTCTGACTCCTTGCAGACATTATTTATACTTGGCATGAAGTGATCTAGCATGCATTTGATTTGAGAAGTCAAATAGGATGACAGCACTCAAATCAAAGAGAGCATTGTCTCCCTCTAGTCCCAGTCTTCCCTTTCCTTCCATGCTACATCACACAACTCATTTAGAGGGACTGCTGTGGCTATGGGTGATGAGGAAGTTTTCCTCAGTGTTCCAGGTAGATGTTTAAAAAGGATTTTGTCCTGCTATAAAGCTAAGGGTGATGTTTAAACATACTTTCCTTAGCATCTGTCTCCCAGTTACTGAATTTCAGCATCTCCTAGGAGTCAAATATTCGATTATGAAACTTGGAGATTGCCCTTCAAATGCTGCTACATAAACATTTCCTCCCAGCCTATGTGAACAACAAAATTGCAGCTCCCCTGCCACACACACACACACACACACACACACACACACACACACACACACACACAAACACATACAAAACTAAAGCAGGCCCAGGATGAACTTGGGGAGGTTACTCATTACCACCAGCCAAAATACCCTGTAATGCCAAAACCCGGAAATGTTACCAGTGACCAGAGGGACACAAGGATTCTCATTCCCTAACCTTGACTCGTTTCTTGTGTCTGTCTTTGCAGTCCCATGTCCCGTGGCAGATACTGAAACACGTGAAAGCATGCACTCTTCTGTTCTCCTTCAGGAAGAATGCAGACCTATGCTGTAATAGAACAGGCAGCTAAGCCTTTTTGAAAATGACCGATGAATCGTACATCTTAATAGGCTGAAAATAATCAATGGGGCATGGAATGCATCGGGCTTGTGAGGCCTGACAGTGCCAATACTAAAACAATCGTACAGCCCGTCTGAATGAGGAATGCGGCCAGATTGACCACGTTCTCCTTGGTAATCAGTTAAGGGATATTAGTACACATTTCTCAAGCAAAAATCATTACCTATCATTTAACAATTCCCACCGTGAATTAGCTTGCTATTTGTCTAGTGCAAGGAATCTCACCAAATAACTGCCTTTTGTCAGGGATGATGAACACTCCCTACACAGCAGAGACATAGTTAGTCGTCTCTGGAAATTCTAAAACATTTCCCATTTAACCGGGTGCACCACACTAATTTGTAGAATGATGAGGTCATCGGTCTTGGGCCTTCGTTCACTTTTTATTTCTCTTCTTTAATCTCATTCTCTTCATTTTCTTTATTACTAAGGGGGAGGCAAACTCACAAAAACCTGTTATCTATTATCCTTGTTCCAAATTTTGCTGGTTCTCAGTCCCCAGGGTTCGAAGTCAATATGTTTGGTAATGACTTTTTACAAAGAAAAAGGAAAAGGAACAAAGATTGGATTTCAAGTGTTATGATGAATGCGTATCTGAACTTTCAGCCGGGTTCTGCTTAAAGAACTCAGCATCAATTGCACAGGAAGTCATCTTTGGAGAAACTGAAATCTGACAGAATACTAAATAAAATTCTCTCTCTCTCTTTCACCCACTCTCTCTTCCTCCCTCCTCTCCTCTCCAAACACACACACACACACACACACACACACACACACACACACACACACACTTCCAAGTTGCTAACAATTGAGGGGCTTCCTCATCCATATTGTAATCAGGACACAATGGATGCAAGTTGAAAGTCTGAGAAGCCTAAGCTCATCTGTTTTGCTTCTTTTTCTCCTACAGTTCATTTACTAATTGGCTTCAGAAAAGCTTCATGGCTTGTGTTTTGTGGGTTTACCAGGTACAAATATATGAAGATGAGTTTTCTGTATTAAAACTATGCTAAAACATGTTGGAAAGAAAAACCCAGTGGCAAAAGGAATCCTAAAATGCAATGTGTTTTAGAAACACGGATCCAATAAAAGAACTAATTTGTTCTGTGTAAGTCTGTGCACTGTGGGGGAGGGGAGGCATCTTTCTTTGAAAGGGAAAACACGAGCTGAAAAGGTAGGAGCTTCCCTGGCCCCTGGTTGTAAGAGAGGCAGCTTTTTGCTCCAGGTGAAAAATTCAGGAAATAATGTTGCATTTTGCAATTAAAACAGGCTGTTCAGTCCTGCAAACCTTCACACATATTTCATTCTTCTCTGAGCTGTGGTGTAGAAAAAGAAGCCTAAGTGCATGTGTCTATGTGTAGATGTAAGCATGGATGTACAGCTATGTGCTGCAAGATGATACTTAGTAATGGTGGACCACACTGCCTTGTCTCTTTAGTGGCACAACAGGAATTTTAGGGTATACACTCTGATTCACACAACGGAGTCACACAAAGCACAATTTTCCTAACATCTAGTTCTCAGGTGGCAAGCAATTGCATGTGCATAAGTTTATGCAACTTTTTATTTATTGGAAGCTACATGTTCCAATAATTTTAGCCAGTTTGTCCTTCAGCATCTGTAGAAACCTGATTAGAGCTAGAGGACCCAGGACCACAGGGGAACATCCCCGTGTTGGTTGGATTACATTTTTCATACCAAATCAAAAGGACCCTGGGCTCCCTAATGTGTGCTGGTAAAGGACTAAGGGAGTGACTGACTTTGCTGTCTCATGGACATCATCCTTAGGGGCACGGTGCTGCTGCCTCTAATGTTTTTTTTTTGGGGGGGAGGGGTCTTAGAGTGTTATAAAGCAGCTAAGATTACCAGTGGACTGTAGTTGGAAAGATGGTTCAGTGGTCAAGAGCACCTCCACCTCTTCCGGAGGACCCAAGTTCAGATCCCAGCACCCCTGCTAAGTAGCTCATAATCAACTGTGACTGGAGCTCCAGGGGATGCAATCCCCTCTTTTGGCTTCTGCTGGCCCCCATACATGCATACCCACTCCACATATACACGTAACTAAAAATAATTAAAGAAAAAAATTAAAACAATCGCTGGCTGTGTGAACAGAAAGGAAGATCACGCCGAGTGCCAGGTCACCAAACCAGTTTGGTTTTCTTACTCTCACTGAAGGGCTGTGGTGGAGGCTCGCTCTCCCAGAGCTGACACCTTGCAGTGCAAGCCTTGGAGAATATGGGTCATTTCACTTCACCAGCTTGTCCATTGGAGCCAGTTGTTTTTGCTTTGAGAGGAATCTTTGGAGGATAGAGATAACTGGATGCAAGCATGGGCAAAGTAATTCAAATCAGGAAGAAATGATCCAAAACTTTTAGGCACACTCACAAAGAGAAAGCAAAATGCCGTTCCAGCCAGGCATTCGCCAGATGTCTCTGCTCCGATCGGAAGGCAAAGTAGAGCAGAGTGGTGGCACGGAAGGCCCTTAAGCTCCCGCTGTCGGGTTGTTATTAATTAAAAATTCAGCAAGGGAAATCTCAAGTTCTTTGAAGGCGTGCTTTCTCTGTTTCCCCATATGAGGATGAACTCTTACAAATTCTATTTTATAATACTCATATCGATGGTTTGGGAGAATGAATTAATTGTTGGGGGAATGAAGTGGGAAAGTGAACACAGGAAAAAAAAAAGTACTACCAAAAGAACAATTAAATGAGATAGGTCATATGATAAGGGTTGTCTATACTCCTGGCGATTCTCCAGCTTGCTTTCTTTGTAGCAAGAACCTCAGAGAAAGTGCTACTTTTCCGGGGATCATTATTTAAGTCTATATAAGCACAATGGAGTGTTGAAGGTCTGGATATCAAAATCTGAGCGATCAGTCCTGAATTTCAGAATTCCTTTGGCTAGCTCTGGTCCTAACTCTAGTGCCTTCTAGCTCTAGTGCCTAGAACTCCAGGGCTGCTCATGGGTTTCTCTTTAAGTCAGTTCATCAGTTGGAAGCACATTCTTATAAATGTGTATGTAGTGTGCTTGTGTGTGCACTCCTGAGTGCACGTGTGTGTGTGTGTGTGTGTGTGTGTGTGTGTGTGTGCAGGTGTACCTGACTACTTTGTCAGTGTCCGCATCCAGCTATACCTAGCCTCTGAGTTCTTTGAAACCAGAGACATGCCTATGGCTGATGTCACAAGTCTTCCTCATTTGCTCTCTCTACCCTTATTCGCTGAGGCCTGACTTCTCAACGGAGTCTGGAATTCTCAGGTCCAGCTAGTCGAGCTAGCCAGCTTGTTCTGGTAAGTTCCTGTCTTTGCCTTCTGAGGCATGACGTACATCATGTCTGTTTGGCATCTGCATGGGTGCTGGAGAGCGGCACTGAGTTTTGCATACTTTGAGCAGGTATTTACTTACTGAACCATCTCCCCAGCCCCAAATCTCCCCAGCTCTGCATCTCCTCAGCTATGAAACAGAAGGGGGCATCATATCTCTTGGAACCAGTGTTACAGATGGTTATGAGTCACCACCCTAAGTAGGTGCTAGGAACTGAATTCCAGTCTTCTTGAAAGAGCAGCAAGTGCTCTTAACTGTGAAGCTACAGCGTCCACTGAAACACATTTCTAATACTTGCCAAACAGGCACCCACAGAGGCCAAATGGGCTATGTATTTTCTTTTGTAAAACGTCAAGAAGTCATGACATTTTTGCCTCGGGTCAGTTGCCCTCATGCTTTGAGTTTTGGGAGGATCTCTTGCTGACATAATCATGATGTTTTAAATCTCAGGATGGCAAGTTGTAGTGTTTGGTGTGAGCATCCTTTCTTGGGTGCCAGCTTAAATTTGGAACCTTGGTCTGCTTATATCATATAATCAATGCAAACCCCAATCCCTTCTTATACTTACAAAATTGTACCAAAATTAAAATTTGACACATTGGTGTGTCCACAGGCATATTTTGAATATTAATGTTTCCACTCTCAAATAAAACCCAGATTAATTCACTAACAACCTGATCCTTGTAGATAATCCTCTCCACTGTGCTGTGGACACTTGTGTACACCTACTGTTGAGAAAGTAAACACCAGACTCAGTTGATGGCCCAGTGACTAAGAACACTTGCCGTGTAAGCATGAGGACCGAAGTTCAAATGCTCAGTATCTACATACGAAGCTAGGTGTGACAATACACAGCTATAGCCCAGCACTACATGGGGCGGAGACAGGACAATCCTTGGAGCTTGCCTACCACCACCTTCGTCAACAGTCAGTTCCCCATTCAAGGAGTGTAGCAGGAATCTTAAAAAGTTCTTATATATATAATCAAACCCGGACCAGGTATTGGGGTGAACTGGAAGATCAGAGAGCCAGAACAAGCCACAGCTGCCTCACCTCACCGGATCCTCAGCTGGTCTTGTTTCCTCAGACTGGAGGCCTCTGAGTCCTCATCCAGAATGGGTCTCAGCTGAACTGTGCTGCTCAAAACCTAAAAGCTTAACCAGCCAAATGCTTAACCAGCCAAATGCTTCTAGTTTCTGGTCCTCACGCCTTATATATCTTTCTGCTTTCTACCACCACTCCTGGGATTAAAGACTCGTTTTCTGAGATTAAAGGCGTGAGTCACCATGCTTGGCTGTATCCTTGAACACATGGATTTCTGCCTCTGGAATGCTAGGATTAAAGGCATGAGTGCCACCATTTTCTAGCCTCTGTATCTAGTGGCAGTCTGTTCTCTGACCCCAGATAAATTTATTAGGGTACACAATATTTTGGGGAATACAATACCACCACAAAGGAGAGAGCCTGTGTCAAGGGAATAAGGTGATGAGCAGTAGAGGGGGACCCTGACACCCTCCTCCAGCCTCCTTGTATATTTATACACAGGCACACACACACACACACACACACACACACACACACACACACACACAAACACACAGAGGGTGGGAAGAAGGGAGGAGAGAAGGGAAGGAGAGAGAGAGAGAGAGAGAGAGAGAGAGAGAGAGAGAGAGAGAGAGAGAGAGAGAGATTTTTGTCTTGGTTTTATTTATTGACTATATGCCGCTGTTTCTAGGCTAAGACATTATAATATTTAATCTCTCATGGAGAATGGTTAGAAGTCTCAGTGTTAATAGAACAGTATGTTGACTCATCATTTGCCTCCCTTTTATCTCTAGCCATCCCACCTTGAATGATTACTCATAGGTTTAAGCAACCAGAAGAGTTTGGTGGCAGAGCAGGTGGACTCCAGACCTGGGCAGCCATGATGTTGTGGGTTTGTAAGTGTGCTGCTAAGTGGCTCCTACAGAAACACCTGCTATGAGGAGACAGTCTGCTGACAGCCTCTGGCTGAATGCTTCCAGAACCTTCAAGATGATGTCATTCTTTGCAGGAACTAGTGACTAAACTGGTCGCACAATGAAACCTGGCCATCTCGTTTCTACATGGGCCCCTCCATTGGTTAACTACTTGCTGAACCTCCATTGGGGACATTTTAGTCCTTCTTAAAGCTACATCATGTCTGGGAGTGACCTGCCCTACTCCTGCTTCCCATTTGCTGATGTATCATGGCAGAACTCCTGTCTTTAGCTTGTATACTTTTTATGTCCATTTCTCACAATTATTATCCCCCTTTTTAATCCCCCTGCACTACAATTTGTCCACACATCTGTCCCCTAAAGCCTCAGGTGACACTCGTGGCTGTCCCAAGTCCTTGTTGTGCAAACATCTCTTTGTCTTTGACCACCTGTTTTATAATTCTATTTTATTTTTAATTGACAAACAATTTAGCAAATTTAAGAATAGAGTACGACAAATAATTTAGCAAATTAAGAATACAGTATGATGTTTTCATATATGTATGTATATGTTATATACATACATTTTGTAGTGGTAAAATTAGTTATTAGAGATTTTTATACATACATAAAAAGTCAAAAACTGAAAAATATTATCCATGTTACTATAGAGCTTCCTCAATTCTAAAAACAAATAGTAGCAGACAAATGTTAAGTGTTTATATATTGCAGAAAGGATATTTTGATTTCATGTCTTATTTTATTAGTGTGCTTGGCCTCAGAATTACAAATACAAATTCATTTTAATTTTCCAGGAAATTTCTTTCTAGTCTAACCTGCCATTTGATTTTAAAATTCCAATGATAATTTGAAGCTTTGTCCTTCATACATAAGCTCTGTTTATTCTTTGGAGCTTCCAAGAAATGTTTGCATCCTCATAGCTTGGAAATGCCCCTGAAATATATTCAGGCAAAATCCTGCTGGGAACTCTGTGAATGGGTTTAATATCATGACTGATTCATAGCTGGACTCAGCTCCAAGAAACTTTCTTTTATTGTTTCCTTTATTATTTCCACGATTTTAATGCCATTTCCTTCTCTTTAATTTTCACTATAAGAATTTTGAGAGATTTTTTTAAGTCAGTAACTTACACCTCTCACATTAAAATTATTTTGTAATAATTTCAGGTTCCTCATATTTTCTGCACTTCTTTTGGCTTGTTTATTGCATGATTTCTGATTTCTGAGAATTCAGTCCATTTTTCCTGTAGATCTGGAGTGGTACTATTAGGATGCATGACCTTATTGGAGGAAGGGTGTTACTGTGGAGGTAGGCTTTGAAGTCTCTTTTTCTCAAGCTTCCCTCAGTGTGACAGTCAGTCGACTTTCTGTTGTCTGCAAGATGCCGCACTCCCAGCTCCAATATCACATCTACCTGAGTGCTGCCATGCTTCCCTTCATGATCATAATGGATTGAACCTCTGAAACTGTAAGCAAGCCACCCCAATTAAATGTTTTCTTTATAAGAGTTGCCATGGTCATGGTGTCTCTTCACAGCAATAGGAAACCCTAACTAAGACCAGATCATTTCTTTTTAGGGCAGAAGCTTTTCAGGTTGCATAAACCTTGGTGGACAGTGGTGAGTTGGATGAGGTGATAGGTATAACTTGAGTGAAACTCACGCATACTTTATTTATCATCATCATCATCATCATCGTTATTATTTCCTGGACTCCTAGTCTGTTGTACTTTTTTGTAGAATTGTCTTTACAGAAAATCTTTTAAATTCATAGCTTGACAGCATCTGCTTACAACCCAACATTCAACTCTTTCCCAAGATTTCCTAGTTGTATTCATTTAACTGGGGTATCATTGGCTGCTTCTGCTTATATTTTCTCCCTCACGACTAACTCCTGTGCATACAAATCTACTTACATTTTAATAACCTAAGATAATATTTCCTCAGAAAACTTCACCCACTCGGTGCTCATTTCTCCATGAATGATTAATGATGATAATTTATATGGAATCTTCTACTGAAAAGCGCATTAAATAATGACGTTGCCAGTACAGCCGCTCATATCTCATTACACTGGAGAGCAACATTTAGAATTAATGCTGCTGTTTTACCAGTGTCCAGTCATCAAAGTTGGGTCTATGTAGAAAAGGAATAGGTTATACCATGCATTTCAATAGATATGATTGTTGACCATCCTGTCTTTATTCCCAGAGGCCTTATCAAGTGGTCATTAACAATTGCCCTTCTAGAAGCAACAGACAGTGGCAGATGCGAATTCAACTGTATAATCCTGGGCAAACTAAGTTTCTGAGTCTGTTTCTCCACAGGGCTGGTAGGAGAACTACTATACTCGAGTAGACAGTACACTGGATAAGGCGCTCAGTAGGTTTTAAGTGTCCAAAGGTGTTACCTACACTGCTCACTGTGTCGGCAATCTCTTGGGGGTGGGGGTCAGTCCAGCTCCTTTCTGCCCAAATGCACTGCATGCTTGTCTTCCTCATCACCTCATTGCGTTCAGGTTTTTAATTCCTACAATAATCACAGGTCTTCAAGAGAGTGTAGAGAACTGGAGGACATTATGGTAAGTAACCCAGAAGGGCAAAAACGGTATTTTCTCATATATGTAATACCTAAAAAATTTAATGTAAAAGTAGAAAAATTATTAATAGGATGTGAAGAAAGTTAGGGTGGGAAAAGAGAAAGTTATAGTTGATAAGCTCATATTGAATACATGGTGTTGAAATAGTACATGAATACCATTAATATTGATAATTAATATATATTCATTTTTTAAAGAATTTCTTCTCTGTTTTTCCAATTACATTATTAGTCCAGACACCTGGAGATGACCACCCTTCATCACCTGGTATAACCAACAAGGGCTTTGCATATTCTATGCTAGCCAGTGCCAAGTGGTGAACAGCTAGAAGGCAGAAGCTACACTTTAAGATTTAGAGTCTCAAGGGTTTCTAAATTTCAAGCTTATTCCACCATGAGGAGGTAGAAGCCAACACACTCCTCCATGCAGAACAAGACAATCCTAGTCCCACAGAAGAGGAAGCCGCACAAGTGGAAGGATAGGCTCGCTGTCATAAGGAGCAAAGTCAAAGAGGTGGACATTGTGTAAATGGGGTCAATGGAGCTGTGCACATCAGAATGGTAGACATTCCCTGGTGGGTGTGCAGATGTGCTAGGAGAGATTCACTTCTCTGAACACAAGGACTCATAAAGACAGTGAAATAAAGGAGGGTAGGGAACAGGCAGAGCTAGCTCGGCTCTGCATCACAGAATGAAGAGGTGGTCCTTAGTGTCACTCTTGGAAACTACTGAATTGGATGTTGCTACTTTAGGGTGTAATGTGCACCTCTTTGGGAAAATGGATTCACCCAGCTGGTGGTTTTTAGTATCGAATGGGTACATAGCATCGTTGACACTTGCTTTCATTGCTATGTCTTCAGTTCTAAGCTTCTACAAAATGTTTAAGTCCAAGGCAAATAGCTCCAGAGGTACTTTGGACTACCTCCCTACAGAGACAGAGAGGGTGGTTTAGATCCATCTGGCAGTTACACAACCAAAGAGAGCACAAAGCACTCTGAAGTATTATAGATCTACAACTTCCTTACTGTGTCTTTAGTCCAAACTCTGGGACTCCTGTGAGTCAGTTAGTTTCCTGCTCTCTGGTGTGTTGTGGATCCAGATACCCCTGGTTTCACCACTCAGGTGCTCATGAGTCCCTCCATACAAAGCAGCACAGCATAAATCCAGTTTGTTAATAACATGTGCTCATGAGTTTAGCCAAGGGGAAAGATAAAATGTGAACTGAAGAGTTTAGAAAATGTTGGGAGATGCGGACAAAGCTCTGTTAGAAAGTCTGAGTGCTTACCTAACATGTCCAAGACCCTGGGTTCAAAACCCAACACCACAAGGAAAAAAAAGAGGCATTGTATACACTTGTAGATGTGGCAGGAGTTGTGGGGAGTCTCTCACCCTGATTGCAGATTACAGTTAACCTTTACTGCTCCATTCTGCTTGCAAAGCACCAATGTTTTTTTGTTTTGTTTTTGTTTTTGTTTTGTTTTTCCACTCACAGCTGTGCTTCTCATACTTTGCCCTTTCACGAAGTTAGCCAGCAGGGAGGCTCTTTGGGGCTTTAGACTTATCCCACCTCTGGTTGCTGCTCTCTGCATCCACTGTAGAATTGGCAGAGCAAGTCTGCACAGTTCCTGGTGTGTGGAAACTCGGGGGTCTCTCCATGGGAGGCTGCAGGATTGAGACTCCAGCTCTGCTTGGATGGTAAGCTAAGGAGCCCATTAGTGTATCGCCAAGCTCCCTCCTTCCTTCTTGGCAGGGGTCGTTGCTTGGAGCCAGCAGGTGCTTAATGCTGTTAAATTTATGAGTAGTGAAAGCTGTTGGATTTCTTAACATCTGGGTAACATAAATTATCAGATCTTTTTTTTTTTGGCTCGACATAGTTGGAAAGTGATTTTGAAATCCATGGAAAGCCATTAAATAACCTTTTCCCGGAATGTGTTTATCTCTGAACATTTACCTCTGTGGCTGTAGGTTGTCCCCAGATGAGCTGAAAGAGCTCAGCCTGGCAGGAAGCAGCAATGTCAGGAAAAACTAAGCCAAAACTTATGTCCCATTATGATCCTTTCCAACACAAGATGACCTCTCATATACTGATTTACAAGGCCCCTTTAAGATTCAGATAACCTTTAACTTACATATTTATAGTTTTCAACAAAAAATTTCTTGTTCAGAATTGCCAGTAGGTGTAGGACCAATATATTAATCACCAAATGATTTTTACTGGTTGGTTTTACTTTTAAACCAAAATGGATATTTTGAGCCGCCCTTTTGTTCATTTCTTTCTCTGTTCTTTTATCACAATAGGTAAATGAGTTGCTAACCCTCAGGCAGAGCTGCAAAGTGAAATAAAATAGTAAGAAGGGGATGGGCCTTTCTTTACAGTGATGGGGTCTCCACAGGACATGGTCCACCCACGTTGCTATTGTCTGTGTTTGTTTCCTATCAAGTCTGCCAAATGGACACCGACGCTTCCAATGCTCTTCGCTTCTGTTAATTTTAAATGGTACTATTCATAAAACTTTAAACTCTAGTGTTTCTATGTTGTAACGGAGGCCTTTTGGATTTGATATGTCGAGAGTTTCTTTTCCTTCTATATTTTTAATAGAAATTGAAGTAGTAAATAACAGTTTTATGTATTTAAAAACACCATCACTTTTCCAGATTCTAGTATTTATTGTGCATTAACACTCTGACTTTATATATATATATGTGGTGTATATGTGTATGTATATATGTGTGTGTATGCATATATAGCACATAACATATACACATGCTATATATAGCAATATGCATATAGCATAGCATGTATAGTTGCATGTTTTCACATGATATACCATGAAGAATTCAGGATTATGAGAAGCTACTTTTGACAGCTTTAGGGTCTTGATCATGGACAAATTACATAAGCAGCCATAGTCACCATACTCTTCCTCAGAGTAGAATTTGTATAGACATCATGGATAATTAAATGGTGTCTTAAAGATTTTACTGGTAAAGATTTAATACGATATTATATAGATAGACTCAGGACATTAATCTAGCTTAGATATGCATATGTCTCTCTGGGTGTATTCATCTTCTATGTGCACCTCAAGACTTATATATCAAAATCATACAGATTCAATAAACCAGACACACCTGGACTAATATTGCAGTACTAGGGAAAAAATGCAATTAGACCCAAAATATGTTTTGGTAATATTTTGCTTTATGTTGAAACTCCAAGTCTTCCAGATTTTCCATATTGATTAAGAGGTTTTTCCCTTTCTTTCTTTCTTTCTTTCTTTCTTTCTTTCTTTCTTTCTTTCTTTCTTTCTTTCTCTCTCTCTCTCTCTCTCTCTCTCTCTCTCTCTCTCTCTCTCTCTCTCTCTCTCTCTCTCTTTCATGGCATTTGCTTTCATGTGTGTGAAGGGATACTCCAAATTGTATTCATTTCCTGGCAATTTTAGGATGTTTTCATAAGAGGTATTCAAAACCCACAGCTTTCAGATAGGATCCAAAATAATGCTTTGCAACTGAAGACAGTTTTCTTGGGGTTTCTCTTCCTTGAAATAAGAACAATAATGTGGCAGAGACCCCAAAGGGAAATATATTGTTAATGGAAAAAATTGCCTTCATTCACTCTTTCTATTTAAGGGAGCTCTTGCTGCCAGGTTATAATGAAAACATAAAGATCTAATACAAAACTGATAGGAGAAAGGAGGCAGGGGAAAGAACCCAGAAAATACAGCTTCTAATCCAGATGTTAACATTCACTGGTGGCTTTGTGAAAAACAGCCGGCAAACCCCCTTCATCCTCTCTGAGGGCCTTACCCACAATCCCCTTCAACACAAAGCATTTGCAAGACTAAAGGGCAGTGCACATAATTTAGTTAAACTGTGTTTATGCAAAATAAAATAGCATGGAGGAGGGGATTTCTTTGTGGTGGCTCATCTAAGTGATAGAATTATCTGGAAGGTAGACATGAGTACTGGCTTAAAACAGGTTTGAAAAATCACCCCCATTTTTTTTTAATTCCTGAAAAACATGTTACTGTTTGATGAAATTAGGTTAGGTATAAATCTTTAAAATTGAGAGAAAAAGGCTTTTTTTTCTACAGATGAAATGATATGTAGGTGTCTTTTTTGGAACAGGGGAGAAAAAGTATTTGTTTATTTGTTTGTTTGTTTGTGGGAAGAAACAGCCTCAGACAATTGTTCCAGACTTAGTGATTGCCTAAAATAATGCTTAATGATGAATGATAAAAGAACACATATATCAGACAGAAGGAGGTGAACAGTCTTTCGGTTCATCTGCCCTAGCCTTTTTTGTGACCTTTGGAAATGCATTTTGGGACAGAACTTTTAAATTTCACAGACATCTAAGTTCTTCCTCCAGCAATTTGACATGTTCCAGAATCTGGATGCCTTCAGGAAGTTGCCTAGCATCACACATACATTCTCACTCTTCTCCTGTGGCCGGTAAGGGGAAGGTTCTGCCAGAGCTGTCGTGTACCCTCTGCATCTCTGGACGGGATGCAGCCCTCACAACTGCCTTCTGTATGGTGGCACAGTGACTTCGTTATTACTAGATGGTTTTGATTAACCTAACTACTTGATTGAAGTTGCATATACAGTAATGTAATACAGAAGTCAGACATATGGAATCTTAACAAACAGACTAATGTGGGACCACTAATTCCAAGGCCCATTTGATTTTCACAGTGAGAATGCACTGATTTTGGTTTTAGGAATTTTTGTCCTAGTTTGTATTTCCCTAAAATAGATCCTAACACAAATCCTTGCCAGAACAGTAACCCCCAGTAGGAGCCGGGAAGAAAAGAAGAAATAACAGATGCTGTGGTAGGTCAGTGGTTATTCTGAGGAGAAACCCTGAGAATCAAAGCAAGACCCTTCAGAATCCCCCCACCTGAGGGGACTCCCGCATTCACTGCTCCCTACTGCTGCCTATCAGTTGATGACTGCATTGCAGTTGAGTTCAGGGTAGAAGGCTCAGCTGTAGAAAAGCAGAATGACACAGGAATGGTCTCATCAATAACACAGATGGTCTGGAAGCTAATAGAATCAGTGACACTTAAGAAAAATGTTGAAAAATCAAAATAAATGAGGAAAGCACAGAAAATTAAGAACTACTAACATAAAAAGCAGCACCAACAGCAATAACTGGGTACTAACATTACATGCTATGTAATGTATACATGAAGGGATGGTACCTTTTTACATTTTGTAACTTAAATATTACAATATATATTTTATCATAAATGTCATTGTAAATATGGGGATGTTAGCTGGGTGTGGTGGCACACACCTTTAATCCCAGCATGTAGGAAGCAGAGGCAGATAGATCTCTGAGAGTTCTCTCTCTCTCTCTCTCTATGTATATATATATATATATATATATATATATATATATATATATATATATTATAAAATTGCTTATACATTTTATGTTCCCTTCTTTGAATATCTCTATGGATTATTCTTTACCAAGAGTACTACTCTTTATATATTATAATTTCATTTTCCTTAGAAATATCCATAATAATGGTTCAATTTAGATTATGAGAGAATTGGAAGGATTATTTAAGTTTTTGCTGACAAAATAGTAAAACTCAAAGGCACTATTTTACCAAAGGACTGAATGAAAGCCTGTTGAGGAAAGAAACATTTTTCTAGATGAGTTAAGGATTATTTCCTCTTAAGTTGTTTTTTTTGTTGTTTTATGAAATCTGTTTTGATGATGACATAACAATCACTATTACATCTGTCATGACATCTGCTGATTGTGTTTTGGGTCTCATATACTGGCGATAAGGATCAGAAACTGTTTTCTCTACAGGAAGAAAATGCATATAACCCATACAGCCTTCTAGACATGGCCACATGTCTGGGAAGTGGAGGTAAAAGGATCAGGAGTTCAAGACCACCCTCAGCTGACAGCTTGAGGCCAGCCTGAGGTACATGAAACCATGTTTCAAAATAAAAACCCAAGCAAACCAAAAGAGTGAAATAAAGAAAAAAATACATATCAATTGTAAGCAAAAAAGGTTCCTATCTGTTGTCATAGTATTTTAATGATTTATGATATAAAAAAAAACCCTCAAACAAAATATTTAGAATGCCTATATTCAAGTATGAGAATATATAATGTAATATATATTCAAAATAAAATTGTACATTGTCATAGTTACTTTTTTTATTGCTGTGTTAAGGCAACCAGGACTAAGGCAACAAATAGAAGAAATAGTTTGTTGGGAGCTCACAGTTCCAGAGGGTTAGAGATCATGACCATCATGGCAGGAAGCCAGGCATCAGGCAGGTAGGCATGGTGCTGGAGTAGCAACTGAGAGCTTCCATCCTTGTCTGCAAGTAAGGGGTTGAGAGAGAGATAACCAGGAATCATGTAGGCTTTTGAAAGCTCAAAGCCCATCCCCAGTAACACATCTTCATAACAAGGTCATACCTCCTAATCCATCCTAAATAGTTCCACCAACTGGAGATCTCAAGCATTCAAATATCTGAGCCTATGCAGGACATTTTCATCCAAACAAGCATATTTTTGTAGTATAATATTCATATGTAAATAATTAGATTGTTCTCATATACTACATTTGAATATATGCAGTATAAAACACATATTTGCATCTTTAATAAGGTAATAGTTTGACTTTGTGGTATCATAGGAGTTAGAGTTTATCTTGATATTTTATTTATGTCAATAAAATATTTTATTATCATTATATGACCAAGTTATAGATGAATATGATAATTTATAAAGAAGAGATTTTTGGTAACTTAACTTTCCTCATCTGAAATGCAAATCTCATAATTTAAGTGTCAATTTGCATTTCTGCCATATTCTGGAATTTATTAGCCACAAGAAGTGAGCAAATAAACTCAGACAACAACTAAAATGTTTTTCATACTTTAATTTATTGATTCTCTAAATCATATTCAGTAAAGAAAAAATAAATGTGATGAGTTCATTGCATTTTCCAATTATAAAATAAATGACTAGGAATCACTAATTGCATTTTACATCAAATGCTGGTGAATGGACCTTTTCTGGAGTGACTAAGGGCTTCTGCTGGTAATCTCAGAGGAAACAACTGGTAATCATGGGCTCCTGGTTATAAGCTGGTCTTCTGGTTACACACTATCTAGTCAAGAAGTGGAAAGTGACACTGACTTCCTCAGACTGTGTTAGATGAGATGATACTCCATCTACAGCCATTGGAAAACAGCCACTTAAATTATTCAGTACTAATTTCTATCCTGGGAATTTGCCTACGTACTTTTTGAAATTCCAGTTGATGATCACTAACAAGTCAAGCTTTCTAGGGGGAGCCAACTTAACTCAGTTAGAGCATATTTAAAAGTACTGACTTAACTTTCATTTTATAAGGAGTCTAGAACTGATTTTTAAAACCCCACTTCTGAGAGAGAGAGAGAGACAGAGAGAGAAAGAGAGGCAGAGACCAAAAAGGAGGGAAGGGAGATTTAAAACATAGTTTCTAGAACTTTAAAAAAGAATTTAAAAATAGAATCTATATTTCATTCACCTTTGACTAAAGTGATAACCACTGGAGCAACATCTGTTCTTTTTTTCCCCTAGTAGAAGAACCCATAACTTCTGGGTCAATTCATCACCCTGTAGAGAATGTCATTGTCACTTCTCTGTCCTAGTTATTTCTCTGTTGCTGTGATAAACCTCACGACCACAACACCATGGAGGAGGAAAGTGTTTATTCAGCTTACAAATTTGTCCTTCAGCAAGAGAACCCAAGGCAGCAGCCGAAGGTCAGCAACTGAAATGGGGACACAGAGGAGTGCTGTCCACTGGCTTGCTCCCCCTCGCTTGTTTAGCCTGTTCTCCTATACAGCCCACGTCTACGTCTACTTGCCCCGGTTTGACACTGCACACAGTAGGCTGTGCCCTCCCACATCAATCAACAGTTAAGAGAATGCCCCCCCCCCAGAGATATACTCACAGGCCAAGCTGATGGAAGCAATTCCTCAGTTGAGATTCTCCCTTGTCTTAGGAATGTGTGGGTTTGTGTCAAGTTGCCAAGAACTCAAGTATGACAGCATCTCACACAGCCATGTGTGTTCATATGACTCTTTTCAACCAATGACATTTAAGACAATGTATGCAATACTCCAAAGCATCTGTAAGGTAGATGGCCACATCCTGTTAATTCTTTTTTAGAGGGCTTTTTTTTTTTTTTTTTTGGTTTTTCGAGACAGGGTTTCTCTGTGTAGCTTTGCGCCTTTCCTGGAACTTGCTTTGGAGACCAGGCTGGCCTCGAACTCACAGAGATCCGCCTGCCTCTGCCTCTGCCTCCCGAGTGCTGGGATTAAAGACATGCGCCACCACTGCCCGGCTTAGAGGGCTTTTATAATAGTGCAATACTCAGAGCAGAAGGAGACATCTTGGCCCATGAAGAGGAAGCTTCATGGCCAGAAGGCAGAAACTCATTATCATCCCCTATACTATGCTCCAGCAAACTCACTGTTCTTGAAAGAATGCATTTTTATTTTGTTTAAGCTACTAGTTTTTCTTATTTGCCCAAATTTTGTTTTATGCAGCCAACCTAACACTAAATGACATTTTGCTCCATTGTTGTCGGGCCACTCTTTTATCAAAATTTTGAAATGAAAAACTGTTTTGACAGAAGACCAAGCATAACAGAAGATTTCATGGGGTCAAGGTTTGAAGACACTGCAGAAATTGCATTTCATAGAGTAAAGTTCTCTTGCGGCAGGATAGCATTCTTTAAAAAGGTTGCTGGTCAGAGATCATTCCCACTGTTCACTGTGCAAATATCAATGTCTTATGAGCTTTGCTTTCATTTTTATCCACTAGTTGCCCTTGGATTTCTTCCTGCCAAATGGCTTGGCCACATAATACAATAATAAGGATGAAAACTTTCCAGTGAGCTAACTGTCAATGTCATAAGAGTTGGCACTTGAAAACATACCGTCAAACATAGCCTGAAAACCGTCAGCTGTTAAAATCCAATATATGGAGGCTGGTTTTGATTTTAAAATAGTTATGCAGTCAAATATGTATTTATCCTTGCCAACAAACTTCAAAAGCATGACCATCCTTGTCACCAAATATATTGTGTTCATTGGTCTTGAGTGAGTTGATTCCTGAAAAACAAGGATTTTCCCATGCTTCCTGGGATGGAGTGCTTTTTTTTTTAAACAGGGAGGCTCTCCAGGAGGGTACCAAATAGCCCAGGTGCTGCTGTTGTTCTCTGCGATTCCACTGTCAGTGTCAGATGCTGGCAAATTTTGGATGCTGAAGTTGTAGCTGCTGGATGATAAATCTCAGCTCCTGTTTAAGTTCAACTGCCAAGATTGTCATTAGCTTCACAGGCCAGCTGGTTGTTACTAACTGACCCCTTCTGCATGTGTGTTAAAGCCTTCTGATTTGGAGCAGTAGAACAGGGTTCCTGGTGGAGGGAGTGCCACTGTGCTGTGATGGCAGACCTGAAGGAGAACATGTCTTTGTTCCACTCTCACGCCAGCATCTAGGATGCAGGATTTCAGTGATTGCTGTGGGAAACGTTGTAGGGGACCCGTGATCTCTTTGCTACGCCGTGTTATCTTTGCCATGTGCCCTCTGATCTGCTCCCAGGAGAGTTTTCACAGAGTACCAGTATGGAGAAGCATTCTCTCCAGCCTCTGCCTTCTCTTACGTTTTGCATTCCTTGGGAGAGGAAGTGCTGTTCTCTCGCAGGTACTGCGCTATGCTGTGCTGGCCTGTCAGCCGCTCATCAGAGATGAGTCTCAGAACCTAAATAAAGGATGAGTACAGCCACGGTGGGAGCTAATATGGTGAGCCCACTGAGCATACTGAAGCCATCTCTATGCAAGGTAGGTTATATCTTTACAAACAAATCAATGTAATGTACGATACCAAAAAAGCTAAAGAGTGATAATAAAATTATGAATGATTAATATGACAAAATGTAACACCCAATTATGAAAATGACTCTCCATAAGCAAGGGACACAGAGACTTTTTGAAAGAGCAATTCAAAGAAATAAAAATTAACAAACAACAACATCCCTAAAGTTAGCATAAGGTATCACTCAAGATTTCCTTCTCAACCTACAGCAAATGTGAACGTCGGCTCTCATCATTCTTGTTCAGTTTGGTACCAAAAGACACTGATAGCTGAGGAAGAAATAAATTCATCTTCATATATCATCAGCTATACTGTTTATATGTAAATTATCAGGAAAACTATAAAAACTTACTTAGAAGATTTGGTAATGTTGAAAGATATAAGATCAATATTTAATAACTGTTACCTTTTAAAAAAGTAATAGCTGAGTGGTGGTGGTACACACACACACCTTTAATCCCAGCATTTGAGAGACAGAGGCAGGTGGATTGCAGTGAGTTCGAGGCCAGTCTGGTCTACAAAGTGAGTTCCAGGACAGCCAGGACTTTTACACAGAGAAACTGTCTTCAAAAACCAAAAAAAAAAAAAAAGGTAATAAAGATACCAAACTATGAAAAGAAGCACCCATGACTGTTTCAAAGAAAGTGAAATACTTAGGTATTTATAACCTCTTAAATTAAAACATGCATACACACACACACACACACACACACACAAGATCTTTCTTCACGGTGAAAGCAAATGAAGAAAGTCACAGTTTAGAGTGGAGTACAATGTTCATGGATTGGAAGTATCAACATAGTCATGTCTTCTCCCTAAGTCTATTAATGGAAACATAACAGCATTGCATATGCTATAAATGTCAACTTGATGCTGTCCCTGAGAGCGCATTCTTCTAATTTCTCTAACCAGTCTATCAGTTGCTGAAAATAAAATGTCAGAGGCCCCAATTTTAACTTTCTACTTGTATATTTTCGCTTTTACTCTTGAGGCTTTTGTATCATACAGTTTTAAGCCCTAAAATTTGATGCATACTATAGACACACCTTCGGCTGGGTGATCCTTTTAGGACTATGTATTAGCTGATATTGTCCTTAGTATAATTAACTTGACCCTAAAGTCAATTTTGAGTAGTATTCATATATTCATTCCTATGCTATCTGTTATGTTCTAAAAATTGATATTTGTGTAATGTATTTTTGTAACTTTTTTCTTTTAGCTTACCTATATTGACAGGTTCTGTGACAGCAGACAGTTGGCTACATTCTCTTTAAACTGATTCTCTGTTTCCCGTGTTTTAGCTAGTATATTTACATCTTCTATATTTAAAGTAACTCGAAGAATAAGAAGTTAATTCTGCCCTTTTATTATGTCTTTCTCTCAGCCTTCCTTACTTCTTCCTCTCCTTCTGTCTTGGGCTCATCTTTCTGTGCTACTACAATATCCATGTTCAATTGTAATTTTGAGTATGTACATGTGAGTTGTTTCATTGTTTTTTCTGTACATACCATAATATGCATACATAATAAAACACACACAGTCTACTAATATTGAATTTCTACCACTGAGCAAATCACATAAAGTTCCATTTGCCACACTTTACTGTTCCTACTTTCAAAATTAAATAAAATATATTTCCTCTGTGTACACTGATCAGTATATCAGATGACATTATACTTATTTTTAGGTATCAAACATAAACTGTGTTTTTACAAATCCTTCCAGAGAAGGGCTGTCTGTCATATTCATCGCTATTTCTAACTATTCCGTTTATCTTACTTTCAAATGCCCAGTTTGCCTTTTATGATCATTGTATTTATGTTTACTAAACTTTTTTGTGCTTTTTTTAGGATCTGACCTGCTGGTGGCAACTCACAGTTTTCCTTGTGTATGTCATCAATCTCTCTGCATGTCTGAAGGACGACTGCATGGACAAAGGCCTCTGGGTCGATCTCTTTTCTTTTCAGCACTTGAAGGTGCATGGGCACTTTGCTTGGGTTTCTACTATTTCAGAAGTAACTACAGCCTACACAGATTAGTGGCTCCCTTTAACCAGGTGCGCTCTCTCTCTCTCTCTCTCTCTCTCTCTCTCTCTCTCTCTCTCTCTCTCTCTCTCTCAAGCTGTGTTAAATTGGTGTTCTTAATCTCCACTGTAAGTGATCTACCATCAAGGTATCCCCCAGACAGGGTCTTACTTTGGTACTCAACCCAGGCTTTCTGATTTTGTAGCTTGGTCAGATCTTAAGCTTGTCGTCTGCCTGCCTCAATCTCCTAAGTAGCCAGAATACAGTCCTGTATCTCCTATCCGGGCTGGTTTTGTTTTGTTTACTCTGTCTTATTTAGCCCTAACACAGCTTCTTGAATCCATGGGATTATGGTTCTCACCACATTTGAGAATATCTGGCCATAACTTCCTTCTGGTGGACTGTAAGCCCCACAGTCTCTGTTCTTCTATCCTTTTGTAGGTCATCTGCATAGAAGGTGGCCTTCCTGCCAGCACCCCATAATTCCTTCAGCTTCTGCCTCTTTGCTAGTGTTGTCTATTTCGTAGTCTAAATTCTTCCTGTTGGTTAGACTGGACAACCCTTAGATTTGTCCTCAACTTCACTTCTCTTCTCCATCATCTCTGCTCTGCTGTCGGGTCGACACAGAAAGATTCTCATTCCATTTCCATGATTTCTACATGGTCGAAGTTTTGTAACTTCTGGGTATTTTCTGAGATTTCCTATTATTTCCAAAAGACTTATTATTTGTGGTAGGCTTGTGTGATGGCTCCTTTACACACCATCAGGTAATTCCACAAATTTACTCACAGCAATGTTGATGAATGGTTCACTTTTTCTCATGCAAATTATATTTTTATATTCCTTGGTATAAGATGTTTGGTATATAAAGGAGAATACTCCTGCTTTTATTTACTTCTCCACGTTCACTTACTCTTATATTATCTAATATTCCCAAGGGAAGACACAGATTTCTACCTTTAAACTTTGCTCCTGAGTTCATGCTAATCACACAACCGTTTTGTCCAACCTCCACTCTTTCCATAAACCTATATTCTGGTTCCTACCAAGGTTTAGACAGAAGTTTCCAAAGTTTTAAGAGATTATTTAAGAGTATTAATTAGAATAATTTCCTCCAAAGCAACATGATGCTTTTTAGGAAAGCAACTGAGGAGTTTCAAAAGAAAAACTGAGGGTCAAATAAGACCTTAGCTACAAAAAAGCTCCTCATAACTCTCAACTGTTACTACGTTGTTCTAAGAAGATTCAGTTTCACCTTTTTTAAGTTCAAGTTTTTAGTGATGAGAGCAATAAGAACTATGGTAGACCATTATGCCAAATATTAAAAATAATCTTTCAATATCCCCCTGCCTTTGTCTGCCTTCTCTGAAAGTATCAGAGGGGTTTTTATATTAAATAATAGCAAATGATTTCAGATAAAACGGTCCCACAGTAGTTAATCATAAAAATAATTTTAACTACATGATGCATTGGTCACTTAGAAAAAGAAAAGTCTTAGCTAATATGTCATTATGAAACTTTTATCTGCTTACTATTGACTACAAATATTACTAATATCCCAAACCTTTTTGTTTTAATTTTAAGAAACTCAATTTCCAATAATGGTGTCTTGTCTTGTTCATATATCAATTGTTCTAACCTTTACATCAAGCTGGATGACTTTTTATTGCATTAACTTGTTTCTGCCACATCACCTGCTGGATGGGCTTGTCCTGACTGTGAAATAATCTGTTTCATTTTACCATAGGCTTGATTCTTGAAATACGCAAGGGCAACACTACCTAAGCTGATGATGCACCCTTGAGTTTGTATTCACATCCAAGTTGTTTTTTTTTTTTCCTGAGTGTATATGTGTAGAAAGTGTCTACTCTATTCTAGCAAACAGTAATTTGTGGCTTGAAAAAAAATTCATCAGGAATTGGGCATAGAAGAGATGACTCTACCAGCTTCTTAGAGTGAAGGGAAAGATGTGTGTTGAAGTTGAGTCCCACACTGAGAGAGACATATTGTCTCTAACATGGAGAACATTCGTCAATTCCCCAGTGCAAATCACCTTATTTCTTCAGTGAATCAGTCAGCAGGGATTGAGCACATCTGTTTGATAATGTGAAAAGAAGGGCATGTTTTCATGGATTAAACCCAAAATTTTTAATCTTGGGAGCATTAGAAATTCAAGAAACTGAGAGTGAAGGGGGAGTGCCCAGGTAAATGTTTAAATACCCTGCTTAGCATAAGGAAAATGGGAGAGATGGAGGAAGGATGTGTGGAAGGATGGAGACACAAAGAGGTTCTTTGCAGATTGCTCCAGCATGCTGTTTCTCAGCAGAGGCCTGAACAAGGACAAAGACTTAGGCTCACAGGACAGAAGGAATCTTTGCTATCACAAAGCCCTCTGGTCTCCTATGTCTATTGTTCTCAGCATAAGTAACTGGTTATAGGTTTGCCTGTGAGTTTGAATGAATGCTAGTGTAGTCTCCATTATTTGATTACAGTACAGGATACAAGTTCAGAAAGGAGAGAGATGGTTCTTCCCCAAGACCCTTTCCTGCTCGGGCTAATCATGGTTTGTTGAATGACTTAGTCATCAGTTCAATATGGCAAAAAGAGAAGCCTTTGCTCTTGCATCTTTCTGTAAAATAATCCTTCTTTCTAGGAATCAAGACAGATATAATCACATAAAGCAATTGGTTACACAATACCAAGTTGTCAGTACTGAAGTTATATATTTAAAAATAATGTTAAATGGACTTACCAAGTTGTACTTATATATTTAGAACTCTCTCTCTCTCTCTCTCTCTCTCTCTCTCTCTCTCTCTCTCTCTCTCTCTGTGTGTGTGTGTGTGTGTGTGTGTGTGTGTGTGTGTAACAACAATAAAAGAAAAAGAGGCTTTGAATTTGAAAGTAAGCATGGGACATACTGGACAGGTTAGAGAGAGAAGGAAGGAGGAAGTAATTATATTTTAATTTTAAAATAAAATGAAAATATGCTTATTTTCATTAAAAATTTTAAAGTAATAAAAGCAGCAGAGCACCTGGTGTAACACTAAGGACTTCCTACCAGCTCTCTGCACTTACCTAAGCCGAGGAACAGTAGCCTGGAATCCCCCCTGAATGGAAGTTCATAGAGGTCTTCCTGTTCTCAAGGGACCTACACAATTCTTGCCTCATTAGAAGATCTCTCAAGATGGTTGATTTTAAATATAAAACTTGATTCAACCTAGAATTACCCAGGAGGAGGCCCTCAGTTGAGTAATTATCTAGATCTGGTTGACTTGTGAGCATATATGAAGGGGTTGTTGTAAAATACTAGTTTAAGATGTGTTGCATTTGTTCATGATGTGCAATATTTGTTTAATGATGCAAAGATGTATTGCATTCTTTTATGTTGCATTTGTTTAACTCTGTGAAGCTGTGTTACTTTGGCTGTCTAAAACACCTGATCTGTCTAATAGTGAGCTGAATGGCCAATAGTGAGACAGTAGAAAAAATGGACAGGGCTGCCAGGCAGAGAAAATAAATACGAGGAGAAATCTGGGAAGGAGAATCTAGAAGCAAGAGATCAAGGAGCGAGAAAAGAAGGGGTCAGCCACCCACCTACACAGCCAGTCACAGAGTAAAAAGTAAAGAAAGATATACAGAAATAGAGACAGGTAAAAGCCCAGAGGCAAAAGATAGATAGGATAATTTAAGTTAAGAAAAACTAGCTAGAAATAAACCAACCTAAGGCTGGGCATGCCTAAGTAAGAATAAGCCTCTGAGTGTAAACTTATTTGGGAGTTGAGGTGTCAGGCCCCTCAAAAAAATAAACAAAACAAAAAGCAAACAAGTAAAGAGTAAACAAACAAGCAAACAACTACAGGTTGTGTGGATTGTTCATTAATATTGGAGGGCCTAGCCCTTCGTGGGTGCCACTCTTCCCTGGGCTGGGCCATTAACTGTTTGGAGTGAAGAAGGACAGGTGCACACCAGCCACTTAGCAAACAGATAACATAGATGCATTCCTTTCTCTCTGCTCCTTCCCAGGATTATGGTGTGACTAGCAGCTTTAGTTCCTGCCCCAACTTCTCCTCTATGATGAACTTAAACATGGTATAAGCCAAATAAACCCCTTCCTTTTCTATGTTGCCCTTGGCCAGGATGTATCATGACAGCATAAATGAAACTGGGACACCCTGACAAAGGCAACTCAAAGGAGGAAGGTTTATGTCCGTTCACAGCTTTCAGGACAGACACACAGAACTCTGCTTGTCAGATGGCAGTTAAGGGTTGAGTTCACCTTGCCAGTGGACTTAGTGTTCAGTTTTTAGTGTTCAGTTTATTCAGTCATGTTCATGTTATGAAGATTGATGAGACCCTGCCAAGCTCTTTATATGTTGGAGAAGAGACTCCACATCCTGATGAGTGTCTGGCAAGTCCAGCAGAAGCTGGATGCTTACTGCATTTGCTTAACAAAAACCTCTGAGAATTCTGTTACATCTGAGTACCCTGTCTTGCATGCCAGATTTCTCCTTCACAAGATGTGGAATATTGATGGGAACTCTAGCAGTCTTGTTGGAAATACCATAACTCAGTAAATGAACACTCCAGAGATCTTCAGGCCTCTTGCTCTGGATAAGCACTGACTATTTTCTTACCTTTGTTCTTTATTCTGAATGTTACAGGAAGGTTTTAAGGTTCAAAGAACAAAAGAAACATTTGGTTATATTTCCTTTCAGGGGTGCTTACAATTTTGATTTTGAATATTCCCTAAAAAGTGAGTATGCTGTAGGCTGGGTTCCACCCCATAGAACTCTTGGGAGGTAGTGATATCCTAACTAGATGTGACCTTACAGAAGGACACAGGGTGTATCCTTGAAGTTTATATTGAAACTCTGGGTCCTTCTACTCTGTCTCTTGTCTTTCTGATGGCTCTTGGGTAACAGATGTCCTCTACCACATCCTCCAGCTTGGGACACTGTCCCAAGTGGAGATGGAGTACAGCAGAGACATGTGACCATGCACTAAAACCTCCAAAACGATGATACAAAGTAAACATTTCCACCTTTTAAATTCATCATCTTAGGTCCCATGTCATGATGATGAGAAGGTGACCATGGTACATGCTACCTTTCTTCCACCACGCTGAATGACAAGTACAACATTAATGACATGGTTGGCGTCTTCAGCAATAGGACTTGAGTGTCAAGGTTTGAAGAGTAACCAAAAGACTGGCAGGAGCCTGTACTGATCAGGGCCTCACTGGCCAATGATGCCAAAAGTGGCAACCTCTTCCTCACACTAGGATTCTGACCTGTTAGCCTGTAGTGTCTGGTAGGAGCATTAATCCTACATTGTTTTCTAGTTTCTATTTTTACTGGATTCATTGGTGTTGGGTTTTTTTCAAGCCTTATTTTATGGCCCTTTGTGCTTGCTCTACTTTTGAATTTTCAGTACCCATTGCATGCCCTTTTGTTATCATTTGTTAACTGGAAATTCAAAAGTATAGCAAGCATGGAGGGCCATTAAATTGATATGAAGGGTAATGATAATACACACAATCCTGTAATTCGATGATTTTGGATTTCTTTAGTTTTGTAGAACACAGAAGTCAGAACTTGTATGATATTAAAAAATAGTAATTGATTGCTAAGCTTAATGTAAGCCAGTACATAACCCCTGCAAAAGCTTTTTGAGTAACAACAAAATAGACACACATGGACTTCCAAAGAAAATTGTCCATGCTCTCTTCCCTTCCTTTACTTCCTTCCGTACTTCCTCTTTTCCTTCCTCCATACCTCCTTCCCTCTTCCTTTCTTCTTCCCTTCTCTCCTTTCTTTTCTTCCTTTCTTCCTTTTACTGTTTTCTTTCAGAACAATCGAATACGGGTGACATCACCTTGGGAAAGCTCACATATGTAACATGTTGGACCTAGTAAAAGTACTGCTAACTCTCTGTGTGTCTTGCATGTGTTTGTGTCTGTGTGTATATGTTTGTATGCATGTATTTGTGTATGTATATATGTATATGTGCATGTGTATAAATGTATATACGTATATGTGTATTTCATGTGCACATACATATGGACACATATGCGTATTGTGTATGAGTGTGTGAGTGTGTACATGTGTGTGTGCTATCAGAGCATTCTGGAGGAAATGTGGGCCATTTTTCCATTTGCCATATGTTGAGGCACAAAGCTTGCCTCAGTAGCACTGGTGTGAGCTATTCCCAGTTGTGAGGGCACAGCAACACTAATCCATTAAAAAGGCAACTATGTTGGGATCAAGCGAGTCCCAAGGTAAAACACAATCTTCACACCAGCATCTGTTTTCTAATTAGGATTGCTTAGTGGCAATTTTTATCCAATAATTTAGTTAAATTTCCTTTCTCAAGTATAAATATCCTCTGCAGGCCCACAGTTGAAGTTAAACCAATAACTGCACTATCGTAAATTACTTCATAATTATGTATTGATTATATATTGATGAACAGAAGCAGGTTTCAAAACATCATTTTCCATATTGCTTCACCCTGCAGACAGGTTGGTAGAAAATCGTGTTCCTACTTTTTAAAAATAAAGCTTTGTTTTGTATAACATATATTTCATAATAATACAAAGATGATTTCAAAAAAACATTTTTTTTCTCTAAATAGTGCATTATATAAGCAAGATGCTTGGCTCATATCTTGTCTCTTTAAATGTGCTCAGGGATTTGATGTAAAATCTCTTTGCTGAGTTGCAAGGACTGAGCCATAGTTTGCTCCATTTTCAGGCCTGGTTAGAGATTACATAAGACCAAGAGCCATCATGGCCTTTCCAGTCAGGTGGCCTCCCACTTGTCCCATAACTCTAGCTGGCTATCTACTGGAGCAATCCTTTTATCCACTGACCTCTCTTTGGTCTGTGGGCTCTTCATCCCACAAGCTACTTATCGTGGACTCATGTGTGTTGACTGTATGTCCTGGAATGCTCAATCATCTGATTTGGAATGCATTGTTCCATTTCAGTAACAGGAGCCTAATTTTTCCTGAGAAGATAGGGTCCCTGTGTGCATACTTGCCTATTCATGTGTCCATTAATACATCGGTGCTCTCTTGAAGATAGTGGAAGTTCAGGGCTCAACCATGTTCTTCGTGTGTGAGCCTCTTCTATACTGGGTTTGTCTCTCTGTGGGGAAAGTCATGTATTCAATGCATAAATGAAGTATATAAATAAATCTTCTTGGTCTCTGTTACGCCATTTATCTCACCAGGTATCACATTAAAATGTTGCTCATCAGTTGTGTGGGAAGAATCCATTGTGAGTGACAGTAGGGGCAGCCTAAAACAATGCTTGTCAGAAAGTAGGTGTGACCATCCATCCCATCTTTCTCTTCAGATTCATCAAGCAGACTCTTCAGAGAGGATTGTTTGTAAGTCCCTCGGGGCGGGGCGGGGAGGGGAACACAAGTGAAATTGGTTGATCATAACCAAGCTAAACAACTAAGTGACATGTGGAGCCTGAGATCCTAAGGAGCATCCTCTTGTTACAATCAGCAAAGATAGTTCTTCAAGACTGTTAACAGCAGTCTAAAGCCGTTCATCCTTTCTGTCTTTACAGAGAAGTCACTTAATCCTGTGGTGTCAAAAAGGGGAAAGCCAGGCAGTGTCTGATGGGAAAGGCTCTTGGATGCTTCCCTGACATCAGGCTTCCCTCTACTCCTCACACTCCATCTCCCTGTCATTACACACACACACAGGCCACCCTCCTGGTCATTGCTCTGTCCCATCTTTATCAGAGGCTACCTCTTTGTTCTCAGTCACCCAAGAAAAAACAGTCAGTCTTGGCAACAACCTTAGAGAGAAAAGTGGAAGGGACAGTGTAGTGGGTGGCTGTTCTTGCCTTGTCCTCAGGCACCACCCCTAGTGAGGTAGCAGGTAACTGTTACACCTGCCTATGACCTTGAAGGATATGCCCCTGGGATGTGGCCCCTTGAGACCCTTAAGACCTGGAATGCATGTAGATGGTCTCTCTTCACTGTCTTGTGGTTTTGGATGCTAGGACTGACCAGGGCAGATCTTGCCAGAGAACAGTGTTGGACCTTGCCTCACTTTTTCAGGATCCTGAGACAAATTCCTTTATTCTGTCTTGTGAGTTAACCCCAAATAAATTCCTTTGATCATTAAGCAGACTCCATGGATTGCTAGCAATAAAATCCCATTGTAGCAGAAGAGTTCAACATTCAGAAATCCTTAGATCCCAAGCACTGGATTTGTTGGCCATCTTGTTTATCTGAGTCAAATGTCCAAAGATGACCATTCTGGGTTTTTTGCCCCCCACCAGTGATTTACAGACACAAACACATATGTTTGCAATGGAGGCAAAATGGTTTGGCAAACCAAGCAGGAACTATGTATAAATAGCTATTTTCCAAGCCTAGATAATTTTTGAATATATCTCTCAAAGAAAATGAAATGCTAGCAATATATCAATTATTCTTAGCTCTGTGCATCTGTTTTTGGAAGTCACTCTGGTGACATGTGGCAATCGTCAGCAGCCAATGAGGAGAATGGAAGCTGGGAATCTGCCAACCAGCAATGCTTGACCTGATCTTGTCATACCTTAATGAGTTGAAGTTATTCTGAAAGATATTTTTTAAATGGAAAGTGAAATTGAGTCAGGATTACATTGCCATACTCTTTGATATGAGCGAGGCACGATGGTGCATCATCTAAGCACCAGATAGTGACTGAGCAGCAAACTGAGGTAACAAAATTGATGTCACGAGCTACAAAAAGTGTTAGCACTTTAATGGATTCAGGTGCCCTCTCATGTTCCTTCTCCACAGGGTAAAGAACTGGTTCCCAAAATCCTCTGTCACTTGTACTTACAACAGACTTTCAGCATTGGTCTGTTTGGTGCTTATCCAAATTGTGATGTCTGTGATGCTAAAACTGACTAACATTTAGTCTGCATGTTGAACAGTGCAGGACTAAAAAGGGAGATGAAAAGAAAGTAAATGTGTTAATCCAAATGATGAACTAGGGTAATTATAAACAATATGTAATTATTTTTATAATGAGATCTCATTTACTGATGCTAAATATTGGTATATTTGTACAGGGGCTGGTTTTATTTATTTTTCTGTCTATGGATTTATTAACACAAGTTTGCTTGAATAAGATGATATCCATGCAGTTCCTCTCTTTAGGGGAAAGTTCAAACTTATTGGCTATGTGCCAACTCACTACCTGACATTCAAGTAAAATGCAGAGGATTGAAGAAAAATATGTTTGTGTAACTATGTATTTCATACAAGGAATTTCTTTTTAAATATTTTCTGGTGGTCTGTGCAGTTCTGCAGTGTTACAAATAGCTAATATTGGAAAAATGGAAAAAGACAGCTGAAGAGATACACTAGAGTTGGACAGGTGAACTGATATATATTAGTCACACCAACTAAAACATACCATGACTTTTATATTTATACATTTCCCCCAGTTGTCTACAAGAAACTACTTATGCATGTTCAGATCCTTACTAAGGCTTAGAATAAACTCTCAGAAGATACCTTTCTTTCTCAGTGCATTGAATTGAAATATCTTTCACTTTCACACTACAATATTCATTACTTAGTGAACTTACCCAATGGAAGGAGTCTCTGTCTTCTTTTCTCTTTGTATCCTAGCCATGAGCTTGGCTACCCTTAGTTACCAAGGGTATGTTAAAGCAAATTAGGCTATAGTGAGCCGAAATAGCTGGATCAAATATAAACTGGCTCAAAAACTGACCTAAGGATTTGGGATAGTTAATAGTAGCCTATAGTTAAGGAAACCTGTTAAAGAATTTGATATTCAGCCGGGCGGTGGTGGCACATGCCTTTAATCTCAGCACACAGGAGGCAGAGGCAGGCGGATCTCTGTGAGTTTGAGGCCAGCCTGGGATACAGAGTGATTTTCAGGAAAGGTGCCAAAGATACACAGAGAAACCCTGTCTCGAAAAATTTAAAAAAAATAAAAGAATTTGATATTCATTCATCTTGAAATTTTTTTTCCTTGAAACTGTAACACCAGCTTTCAAGCCATCACCCTTGTGTTGAAAATACCAGAACAAACAAAAACACAGAGTCCTCACCACTTACTAGAGCAAGCTTGGAGAACTTGGGTCAGCTTTGGAACTCAGTACTCGTTTCTTGATAGAATCAGGCCAATAGCTTCCACCATGCTTACCACCTTGGGTTTTCTAATATAGAAGAATAAAATCTGTAAGACCAATTATAAATAATATAAAGTCAGTACCCACTTAATTAGTATGCAAATACAATTAAAAACACAATGAATGATTCTGTGCTTACCAATGGCTAATAATAAATGGAGGTATTCATTATGTCTGAAATACATCTCTTCTAAAAGCATAGGTTCAGCAAATGAAAATCTCTGAGAGCTTAGCATTTCTTTAATGGATGGCAAGAATTCAGAATGTTAACTATTTAAGTTTGTCTTGAGTGGCTTTCCCTTCCTTCACGCTATTGCCTTGTTTATCCTCTTGATTTATCCCCATGTCCCACTTAAGCAGGCTATGCACTTTAATGCCATCTTGTTTATGGGGACTAATAAAAGAAAATTCTCTGCAATGGGAGATTTGCTTTATTTAAATGCAAATTAAAACTATATTCTTTCAGTTACAGGCCAAAGATTATAAACGCATGCTGCTTCACAATTTCAGGCAAAAGTGAGAATGCTTTTCCTTCCCATCATAATGAAACTGATTTCGTTCTTGTAAAATGCTGCAACTAATTGAGCCGTGACATTTATATTATCTTATGTATGCTTTATGCTGCTTTTTTCTTTAAAAAGGAAAATAACGTTGTATATAAGAAATAGGGGGGAAATGCCTAAATTGCTAGGCTGGTAAAAGCATTAACTGACTCGCTATGTTAAGAAACAAGGGATGTCTTATGTCTTAGCATTTGAATGCTATGGATGGACAAATGGTCTGCCTCTTTCTTCACTGTATCAAGAAAGAATAATAATTATCCTCAAGGGAAAATCTAAACAGGCAAATGTAATAATTTTCCAAATGAATTAAAGAATTTGAGAAGTAAAGAGCCAAGCCTGGTCATTCTCTGTAGATACAATTCTGTTCCTTCTGTTAGAACTCACCTTGATCACATACAGAAGGCAAACAAGATAGCAAAGAGATAGGTCAGCACAAATAAAGCCCTGTGCCTTGCTCAGAAGATAAACAATCGTTGACAGAAATGAGGATGGTCTGTCTCTGCAATGAAATAAAACAAAGGTGGTCTATAAACATAGGCCTATATAGTGCCTACTAATATTTTTTTTAAAATCTATCCTTCATATGATTCAAAACAAAAAATAGTCTTCATGGAAGAGGGTGGGCCTTCTGTTCTCTTAGCTTCCACCCAGAACTCTGATTATTCCTCCTGTTAGTAGAGACCAGTCTATCTCAGGACAGGTCAAGTCTATGTGCTGGAGAATAGGGCTTCCCCTTTGCACTTGTATCTATAAATAATTCCTCATGCCTGGTCTTGGGAAAAAGCTTGGCACCATGAAAGACTGCCCACCACCCCCCTGTTCATTCACTGTGTATCTTGCTCTTTTAGAGAAGTTGTGTTACTATGATTGTTATGTATGTAACAGGGTAGGGACTGGGTGAAATGGTTCCTACTATTGCAAAGGGAGGAACATTATGGAAGAGGAGACTGGAATAAAGCATAGAAAAGCAAACTCTCCAAGTTAATTTTTAGATGGCTCATACGTGTTTCCCAGCACTTCAGAGACGGAAATGGGAGAATTGAAAGTTTCAAGCCAGCCTGGGCTAAACAGCCTGGGCAATAAAGCAACATGTTGTCTCAATAAGAAACCAAGTAGCTTCAGGCAGTGTTCCTAGCCTTATTCATGTTCTGATTTTGCTAAGGAGCCACTTTGACCTGGGATTGCTTATGGGATGCTTAAAGAAGTTAAGGTTCTAAAAGCAAGAAAAAACTAGAAATAGGGGACAAAATTCCATAAAAGAATAAATGTGCATTTTTCTTACTCCCTTTTCTAACCAATAATGTTTCTTTAATTTTGTGTTCTATTTACTTACATAAAATGTCTAAGTTTTTGGCATGTTCCATAAAATGTATTACTATGAAAAAACTTTATTTTTCAAAATTTCCACATGATTTACCACAGTATAAGTATTTAACCTGTGTTTCTATTATAATTATGCTGCTGGTAAATGCTTTGAATGAGAAAAAATATGAATTTTAACATATCAGCTCTATGTTGAAGGGTGCTTATAATTTTTGTTTGTTTGTTTTATTTGTTGTTGTTGTTTTGGTTTTTCAAGACAGGTTTTCTCTGTGTAGCCCTGGCTGTCTTGGAACAGACTAGGCTGGCCTTGAATCAGAGATCTGTAGCTAGAGTTTTCCTGCCTGGCCCACAGTCAGGACAAATCTCTGTCACCCACCAGTCCCACAGCCTCTCAGACCCAACCAAGTAAACACAGACTTATATTGCTTACAAACTGTATGGCAGTGGCAGGCTTCTTGCTAACTGTTCTTATAGCTTAAATTAATCCATTTCTATAAATCTATACCTTGCCACGTGGCTCGTGGCTTACCGGCATCTTCACATGCTACTTGTCATGGCGGCGGCTGGCAGTGTCTCCCTCCGCCTTCCTGTTCTCTCAATTCTCCTCTCTGTTTGTCCCACCTATACTTCCTGTCTGGCTACTGGCCAATCAGTGTTCTTTTTATTTACCAATCAGCAACTCATTTGACATACAGACCATCCCACAGCAAGGCTGGCCTTGAATCAGAGATCCTCCTGCCTTTGCCTCCCAAGTGCTAGAATTAAAGGCATGCACCCCCACTGCCTGGCCTATAATAATTTTAAATTTGACTTACTTAAGTTAATTACTAATAATTAAAAGAGATTTTCTGTTATCTATATACCTATTAATCTATATATACCTATTAGTCTCTGTATTTATTTTTGTTACATTTTTACTCTCCCTTCCTCCCCTGTGTAGGTATATAGATACATGTATGACATGGTTCAAGCATGTTTGGATGTCAAAGGACAACTTGCGAGAGTGCTTCCACCACGTGTATCATAGGAATCAAACTCCAGTTGTCAAGCAGTGTGTGACTTTATATCCTGAGCTGTTTCCCCAGGCTATATTTTTCATTTTATTATTTCTATGTGTTCGTGTGTGTGTGTGTGTGTGTGTGTGTGTGTGTGTGTGTGTGTGTGTTTGTGTGTATACATGTGTCAGTGTAGTTGTGTGTGGACCTATTTGTGAAAGCCAGATATTGGGTATGTTCTTCAGTCACTCTCCACCTTAGTTTCTGAGAGAAAGGGTCTTTCAATGCCTGAGCTCGGAGCTCACTGATTTAGGTAGGCTAGTCAGCAAGTTCCAGGGATCCACCTGTCTCCATGTTCTCATGCTCTCAGTGCTGTGGTTGCTAATGTATGCTACCATGCCTGGATTTTACAAAGATGATAGGATTCTGAACTCACATCCTCATGCTCATATGACAAGCACTTTACTGACTGAGCTGTCTTCCTGGCCTCTTACTTTTATTATTTTATTTACTATATTGTTACTTCATTTTGACAGTCTCATGTAGCTCAGATTGGCTTTGAACTCTCTTGATCCACCTGACCCTATTTCCTGAGTGACAGGATAACGTGTATGATGTGGTACAATTCTTTCCTACACTATGAATATATATTACTCTCATTGGTTGATAAAAAGCTGAAGTTAGGCTGGAAAGCCAAACTGAGAATGATGAGGAAAAAGGAGGGTGGAGTCAGGAGAGATACCAGCCAGCTACCAAACAAACAGGATGTGTAAAAAATGAGGTAACAAGCCGAGAGCCACAAAGGCAAAGCATAAATAGAAATATGAGTTAATTTAAGTATAAGAGTTAGCTAATAGCAAGCCTGAGCTATCAGCCAAACATTTATAATTCATATTCAACCAGGCAATTGGGACAGGAAAACATCTGTTTATGCATGCATGCACCATATCTAATATCTTTTTATATAGGGGAGGTTTTAACATGATGCTAATATTTATCACATCAGAGTGCCCAATAAAATTATTCATTAATAGGGGCTGGTGAGATGGCTCAGTGGTAAAAAGCATGTTTTGCTCTTTCAGAGGACCGTAGTTTAGTTCCTAGCACCTGCATGCCCACTCACAACTGCCTATAACTCCAGTTCTAGGTTTCCAATGGCCTCTTCTGACCTCTGCAAGCATCTTCACAGATGTGGTGCATATACATGCATACATGCAGACAAATACACAAGAAAACAAAAATAATTAAGTCTTTAAAAAGACTTCTTAATGAACACTGAATTAATTAATACACCTAGTGAATAAAAGTTCAAAGTTTATTTTTAATATGTAAGATGTATTTTCTTGGATAATGCTCTATGTGGTTATGTTTATCCTGAGACCTCTGAGTAGTGAATGTATACATTGTTAACCAACAGCCTGTGTCAAATTACCAGTTTATAAAAATTATACAATCCAGGCATAGTGTCTCACAAATATAAACCTAGCACTTGAGAGGCTGAGGTAGGAGGTTTGCCATGAGTTTGAAACCTGCCTGGGTTATGTTGTGAGTTTTAGATGGGCCTGAGCTATAATGGGAAACCCTGTCTCAAAAATTAAACTAGAAATACGGAATTACAAATGCCTTGATTTTTTTAAAATTATTTCAAATTGAAAAGGAAAAAGTGTGTAGTGAAAATGTGACCCTTCTAATGGCTTAGTTAAGCATATTAATATTGAAAATCCAGTCTCTATGACTTTGTCAAAATCCTTGCCACTACAGAATTGTTTTTATACTCATACAAAAATGATTAAGAGGGTAGAATCAAAGATCAATAAGGAAAGATTAAAGGGACTGTCACTTTCCAGCCTAAGGAAGAGAGAGAAGGCTGAAAGTCAACAAACGTATGGGGCTTTAGCATCAGATGGTGATTAGCTGATATTAATTCATGTCAGCAGACAAGGGCTGAGAGCATGGAAAACTGCTCTGGGAAGAATTCTATGTCATCAAGAAAATATCTCACTATAAAAATGAAGAAAAAGAAATGCTATTTGTTTGAAAAACCGAAAAATATCTTCCTATTTTAGTACATAATATTCTGACTAAGATGCATTATGATACCACATGTTTTGTTTTTCAAAGAAACTTTATAAGACAAATATTCATTATTCAAAGTGAAAATGAAGACAAATGCAATGCAAAAAAACGTTGTTCATATTATCACGTGCACTAAGGGAATGCTTATTAACATCCATTATTCTTTCAAAGACCTTATGAAGTTATATATTTGTGTTAACAAAATTCAATAAACATTGAAACTTAAAGTAAAAAATAAAAACAAATATATATATAACTTCCATTACAGCTTACCCTTCTCATCAAACATGTTATGGGGATTTTTTCCTCATTACCTAATACTGTCAAAAAAGAGCCATAATATTTCATTATATAGACGTGCCATAATTTAGACAATTTATTCTTGGACCTCTATTTTGTAATCATTAAACTAAGTGACCCTGGATTTCTTTTGGCATATAGTTTTGAATACATTCCTGGTAATTTCCTTAATTTATACTTCTGCAAGTAGAATTTCTTGAGCAGAAGGTCTGAACAATGTTAAGACTTTTCAGAAATCTTGACAAATCAAAAGAATCTTATCAACCTCGCCATTTTTAGGTAACTAATGACTGAAGATGAAAACAAATGTTTCTGGGTTTTCAGTCTGCAGAGTCTTTAGAGCCACTGTAGACTAACAATTTTTCCTTTTGAATTTTTTTCCATTTATAAAAAAGAGCCACACATCTAAAGGACCTTGAAACTCACTCACCATTGGCTGAGGCTTATTTAACTGTATCAAGATCATGTCTTTCCCAAGAAAAGCATGTTTCAAATAAAAAGGAAATGTCAGCCCTGAGCATTTTTTATTAACCATCTACCTTCAGAGATCTTTGGCCAGCCACTTCCTTTCTCTGGTTTATTTGTATTAGAAGTAAGTGGATTCATTAACTGTGCCACTTGGTGGCTTGGCCAGAACTGCTAGTGTCCAATAACAGGCAATCATTGTATTTTTCGTGGGGTGACTGATATTTCCTTTGTTGATGGCCCCAGGAGCCAGTGTAATCTGAGATCCGTCTTTGTTTATTTCTTGTTTTACTGATATGCTAACCCATTTGAAACCAGGGAGAAAGAAAAATAAACATCATGGGACATGGTACCTGCTGTCATTCTTCTGTTAGTGGCTCTTTTGGAATTTCTTCCAAAGCTCTTGTTTCTCCTCTTCACAGTCAACCAAAATCATCAATACTCTGCCAAATTAAAAAGCATATTCAAAGTGGATTAAAACAATGAGTTTCAGAATTTGAATTATGTGCAGGTATGTGTTCAAATGTTCTGTGTTTGTTAATGACATATATGTGTAAAAGCTGAATAAAATGAACAAATCTGTCTACAGCCAGTTAATTATTCTTTTTACAGTAAGAAACTAGATTATTACATTCTGATTTTCTATCTCATTCTATTAGATGTGTTGAAATGACTTGATTATGAATGGCTTGAAATAAATATGAAGTGAGGAAAAAAATTTAAATTACCAGCCACATCATATTTAGTAGGAATTTATTGTGTCACTAACAATGATAATCTCATTGTGATCTTACTTGCAATCAGTAAGTCTATGCCCTTGTGTGTGTATGTGTGTGTGTGTGTGTGTGTATGTGTGTGTGTGTGTATGACAGCCACATCCTCAGCCTGACAGCTATGTTTTATGTGTAAAAATGTGATGCATACTAAGGTTGAATAATTCCTTCCCCATTATTCCATCCTTTCTTTAGACTGGACTCCTCTTTCTTATCTGATGGACCTCTTGAAACTGAGAAGCTTCTGTAAGGTAAAGGACACAGTAAATAAGACAAAATGACAGTATTGGTGAAATTATTAAGGCCACTCCACGTAGTTAAAAGGGAGGTTTATTTTGTGGGGTAACTCACAAGTGAAGGGATAGGTAACAGGGTCTGGGAAAGGTGTGGCGTAGTCCGGCGGTGTTCTCTGGAGAGCTCTGCTCAGTCTAGCTCCAGCGTCCAGGGTCCAGGAACCAAGAGAGCCTGTGCATCCAGATCTCGGGTCTTCAGCATCCTCTCTCAGCACCCCCCTTGTAGGCGTGACCATTAACGAAGCCTCAATGGGGGTTGGAACTTCCAGGTCAAAGCTGGAATGGCTACCCACTATATGAAAGCCTAAAGAATGGGAAAAGATTTTCACCAATCCCACATTTGACAGAGGGCTGATCTCCAAAATATATAAAGAACTCAAGAAACTAGACATCAAAATAACAAACAATCCAATTAAAAAATGGGCTATAGAGCTAAATAGAGAATTCTCAAAGCAAGAATTTCAAATGGCCAAAAGACATTTAAGGAATTGCTCAGCATCCTTAATTATCAGGGAGATGCAAACCAAAACAACTCTGAGACACCATCTCACACCTGTCAGAATGGCTAAGATCAAAAGCACTGATAACAGCTAATGTTGGAGAGGATGTGGAGCAAGGGGAATACTCCTCCACTGTTGGTGGGAGTGCAAACTTGTACAGCCACTTTGGAAATCAGTATGGTGGTTTCTCAGAAAATTGGGAATCAATCTACCTCAAGACCCAGCTATAACATTCTTGGGCATATACCCAAGGAATGCTCAATCATACCACAAGGTCACATGCTCAGCTATGTTCACAGCAGCATTATTTGTAATAGCCAGAACTTGGAAACAACCTAGATGCCCCTCAACTGAAGAATGGATTAAGAAAATGTGGTACATATACACAATGGAGTACTACTCAGCAGAAAAAAACAATGACATCATGAAATTTGAAGGCAAATGGATGGAACTAGAAAATATTATTCTAAGTGAGGTAATCCAGTCTCAGAAGGACAAACATGGTATATACCCACTCAAGTGGATACTAGATATAGAGCAAAGCATAATCAGGAAACAATCTACAACTCCAGAGAAGCTAACTAACAGGGAAGACCCAAAGAGGGACTCATGGACTGTCCTGGGAATGGGAAATAGATGAGCTCTCCATGAGTAAACTGAGGATGAGGGTGGGCAATGAAGGGTAGGGGATAGAGGATGAGAGCATAAGGGAATGGGATGGATGAACTGGAACAGGGAGGGAGGGGGAATGCAATGAAAGAAATACCATGATAGAGAAAGACATCATGGGGATAGATAAAAACCTGGTGCTAGGGAAGTTGCCAGGAATCCACAAAGATGACCCCAGCCTGGGCTACTAGCAATAGTCGAGAGGGTGCCTGAACTGAACTGGCTTGCCCTAGAAATCAGATCGGTGAATACCCTAACTGTCATCACAGAACTTTTCTCCAATGACTGATGGAAGCAGATGCAGAGTTCCACAGCCAGTCACTAGACAGAGCTCCAGGAGTCCAGTCAAAGAAAGAGAAGAGGGATTCTATGAGCAAGTGCATCAGGATCATGATGGGGAAACATGCAGGGATGACTACACCAAACTAGAGGGAACTCATGAAAGCTGATTCAGAATGCACAGTGCTGACTCAAGCAAAATGTTTAGATCTGTGTGTTCAAATGAGTGATGTGCATTCACATACTCATTTTATCCTCACGCAACTGGCAGCTGGGTCAGAGGTCATATTTGTTTGAATGCACTAAACAGAACATTTGAAAACCTGCTTGGCTTCTGTTCAAATATCTTTCTCCTTTTCTAAGTTTGGAGTTAGGATAATCTTCACTGGAATCTTGAATCACAAGAGTTAATTGACTTTGTTATCAGAAATACCTCTCAAATTTTATATATATGTATATATATATATGTATGTATATGACATACGTAGATCCAAATGTAGATATTAGTGTATACATACACCTTTATAAATATTTGTACTTACACTTGACAACTAAAGTTATCTACCATAGCTGTCTCTTGTACATCTGCTTTTAAAAATTATCACCACAATTTTCACTGTGATACCTGGTGAATTATGTCAGTAGAATTTGAGGAACCACAATACTATTGAGAACTGACATCTGTAAGTAACCCCTTTAAGGAGTATTCTTCATGAGGATCAGTAAGTTTGTTAAAAGTATATGTCTCTCAGTATCCAAGGGGAATGGGGCTCAAGGACCCTGCAAATGCTAAGGTGGAAGGACCCATAGAGTTTACACAGAACATACATACATTTGCCCACACACCTTAAATAGTCAAGATGACTTATGGTTCCTCAGACAATGGAAATACTATGCCAATTGTTGTTACACTGTGTGGATGAATTGTTTAATTTTACTCACCTACATTTTTTAATATGATCCATGCTTGTTTAGACATGAAGGCTGACTAGCTATACCTTTTAAAACTGTACTTTTGGGTTAGAAGGTGGTGTAGCAGTTAAGATTGTGTACTGCTCTTGCAAAGAACCAGAGTTCAGTTCCCAGCACCCATACCAGGTGCCTCAGACTGCCTGGAACCCTATATCCAAGAGTATCTGACACCTCTGGACTCTGTGGACACCTGTTCTTGTTTGCACAGACCTCCTCCATACTAAACACATACACACACACACACACACACACACACACACACACACACACACACACACATATTAAAGAAAAGGTAAATAAATAGAACAAACCAAACTCCTATATACATTAAGAAGCGTGACGTATTCCGAAGACTGACAATCATACAGTGCCATGAGACTGGAGATGTTCAGTCCCTAAGAAATGAAACTAGGTTGTCCTCTGGTGCTCACTGGTCCGCAGCACTCTTCTTCCTATAGTGCTTGGCGATGCTACATCTCCCCTTTCAGGTTCATTTGCTGTCAGAGGTTTGACACATGTCCCAGAAGCAGTCTAGGACCAGAATCTATACTTCATAGAAAGATATTAGGAACAAACTATGATCTTTGGCCAGGCGGTGGTGGCACACGCCCCTAATCCCAGCACTTGGGAGGCAGAGCCAGGTGGATCTCTGTGAGTTCAAGGCCAGCCTGGGCTACCAAGTGAAAGGCACAAAGCTACACAGAGAAACCCTGTCTCGAAAAACAAAACAAAACAAAACAAAACAAAAAAACCAACGATCTTTGATGACATTTTGAAAAACAAGTGAAATAAATACATTGCTAAAAGGTGACTTCTTAGAGTCACAAGGGTGATGGGAAGACAGCGTTCCAACTTGGAAGCAGCCCCCACTGCAGCCAGCACTCCCCTGTGGAGCAAGGCAGGAATGCTGACCTGGCATTGTGTGATATTGTGTTCCCAGATATATTGTGCACCCTAATAAACTTATCTCGGGTCAGAGAACAGAACAGCCACTAGAGAGACATAGAGGCCAGAAAATGGTGGCACTCACACCTTTAATCCTAGCCTTCTAGAGGCAGAGAGCCATCCGGATCTCTGTGAGTTCAAAGCCAAGCTGGAAACAGCCAGGTATGGTGACTCAAGCCTTTAATCCCAGGAAGTGATGGCAGAAAGCAGAAAGGAATTTAAGGCGTGAGGACCAGGAACTAGGCTGGTTAAGCTTTTAGGCTTTTGAGCAGCGGTTCAACTGAGATCCATTCGAATAAGGACACAGAGGCTTCCAGTTTGAGGAAACAGGATCAGCTGAGGAATTGGTGAGGTGAGGTGGCTGTGGCTTGTTCTGCTTCTCTGGTCTTCCAGCGTTCACCCCATACCTGTCTTCAGGTTTGTTTTTTATTAATAAGACCCTTTAAGATTTGTGCAACATGGCGTGACTGTTCAGTTGTGTTCACAGGACTGCACTGTTAACACTTGGGCTAGATCTGTAGTTCAGAGAACTCAGGTTTTAGGAGAAAACCAACTTTATTGGTTACTTCTTCCTGAAATCCAAGCAGCTCTCGGCTGTTGAAGCAGCAGTGTTGAGTGCAATCTAAAGAGAACAAGAGGTGATCCAGGCCCAGTTCCAAAGAAAGCTTCTGTGGAAGCTGTGAAGAGAATGGGCTTAAGACAAGGTCAGAATGGTGTGTGGTTGAAGGCAGACTTTATTTCCACCTCTGATAGGAGCAATTTTAAAAAATCATCAGTTTCCCCTTCAGAACTAAGTTCATTCTTGAATTCTAATTCCCATCCTTTCCTCTGCATTCCATTTCTGTAATGTTAACATGTATTAAGATTAGGATTAGTTGATACATTATACACTACAGGCATGGTCCATAGGCCTAAGGGTGTTTTAAAGGTGTATGGCTTGGTTGAAGCTTGAGTAAATAGAATATTGATGATATTTAATAATAATAGAGGGAACTGAGTATTTACACCAAGCCTGCTGCCAGCCCTTCCATGTCCATTAACTCTCCTAAAACCATATTCTTTTTTGGAATACATATTTTTAACTAATTTTTCTTTTTTATTACCTCTCTCTCTCTCTCTCTCTCTCTCTCTCTCTCTCTCTCTCTCTCTGTGTGTGTGTGTGTGTGTGTGTGTGTGTGTGTGTGCACCACAGTAGAGAAGTCCATTCTACCCTTGCATCATGTGGACCCTGAGACTGAAGTTGTCAGGCTTGGCAGCAAGTGCCTTTATTCACTGAACCACTTCAACAGCCCTAGATATTTTAAACATAATTTTCACATGTAGAACCAAGAGAATTGAGTAGATTCCATGACAAAACTCTTGTTCCCTGTACTACCCTCTCTCACAGGTGTTTACTTACCTACCTCTGGGAAGAGACCTCCAGTTTCCTGTCTGTGGAGAACCCACAGGTTATTCTGACCATGACTTTATCTACGGGGCAGAGGAACTACCTAAGATCTTGCCACCAAGGGAAGCCTGGATGGTTAGAGGGACAGAGTGGCAATAAATGTGGGTGAAAATGGAGAGGTCAAGCTCACATGAGGAAGAAGCTGAGCAGATAGGCCAGAACCATGCTTTGGTCGTCGGTTTTAGACCACTAAAGAGCATTTAACCAACTGACATCTTTTTAGAAGGTCACTCTGGAGGCAACTAGAAAATCAGTGTAGAGGAGGCTAAATGGGTGCTGCAGCAACTTGAAGCAGATTCAGTATCCCAGGGAGACAGGAGGAGATTTTGATTTAGCAATAGGTGGTGGCCAATTGTACTATCCCGGAAGTCATCCCTCTGCCCCACACAGAGAAACCAAATATGTCTGATTGTTAGGTTGTGTCTGACTGCTCGGGTATACAACATAGGCCTCTTGAATTAGATACTTTGTAGGTGGTATTTCCTTGCCAGTTTTTTTAAATGTAAAATTCCTTTAGGTTTAAATGAAATTCAAGGCTGTAGTTCCTGAATATAATTTAGGCCACTTGAAATTTACAAGAGAGCAACATAGGAAGAAATGTACATATTGAATTTGTCATGACCCACAATGACACTAGCAGAATTAATAATCTGTTCTCTTGGCTTTCCTTTCTGTGGTACCACTTTCAAAAAAACAATCTGGCTTGAAACAATTATGGAATAGCTAAACCAACACAAAATCATTAGGCTGTTTGTTTTTCTTTGATGTGGCCTGACATGTGACTCCTGTATTTTCCTAAGGATTAAGATCATTTTCTATATAAATCCATATTGCATCATCAGGTAGTTGAAGAAACTCCAGTGCGCTATAAACTAATTTTGACTCCTACAGTTCCTGCTTGTAGTTAATTTGCTTATTTAATAGTATTGATACAAAGACCCTGAATTATATGTCTGACATTTTTAATAGCCAAAATACTGGCTTGTCGAAACATTATGTATTCAGAATGTCCAGCACAGTTATAAATTAGGAGAAGTTAATGTGTGGGTTTTACTTGATACTTAATAGGAAATGTTCGTTGTCTGTGCTCTGACTGAACAGCCTGCCAGATTTCACGTCAAGTATACTTAAACACTTGTTGAGAGAAAGTTTGATGACATCCACTGGGAATGATCGCTAATGGGAAGTAGAATTTATTTATTGGACTTTTCCCAGGATAAAGCAAGCCATATTGATTCTGGATTCAAGCAAGTACTCTTTGTATCCTGGATAAAGCATTCAAATATTTATATATGGTTTATATTTATACTTCTAATGCTTCCCTTTAAAAAACAAGTTTTTTTGGAAAGCTTCAAGCTGTGTGAGTTTTCTGAAGGTTTAGTGAAGCCAGACACAATTTTATTAAGTCATCAATTATTTGTAAATGTTGTAAAATGGTGTTCCAAAAACGACATTTACAAGAAATTTCTGTGCTCTTCTGCTAGAAATAACCAGCATGAGGGATCCGGTCAAATGCAACTGAGGCAGATTCTGATCTCTGGTCCTACACATTGAACATTGAATAACATTGAAAGGAGGGAAAGGCACATGCTCCTTCCCTCAGTCAATAGCGTTCTCTAATCACCTCATGTTTATCTGGGCCCAATAGGGAATCTGGTGCCATTCACTGTTTGTACAAAGTTACTCCATTGACTGACTATTATTAATTACTCTCCGGAAAGAATTTCAAATCAGGCAGGACTCAAGTTTCAAAATTAGCTTCCATATTAATTTTTCTCTTTTGCATGAGATGACCTGATGTCTACTCTTGTTTGTATACAAAGACAAGGCCAAAATACTGGCACCAGGACCAGACTTTTGTGGAAACAACTCACTCTCCTAAAGGACATTTACCCAGAGACCTCACAATAAGCATTGTGATGGTATTGTGTTCCTCAAAATATTGTGTACCCTAATAAACTTATCTGGAGTCAGAGAACAGAACAGCCACTAGAAACAGAGGCTAGAAAATGGTGGCACTCACACCTTTAATCCTAGCATTTCAAAGGCAGAAATCCGTCTGGATCTCTGTGAGTTCAAGGCCACACTGGAAACAGCCAGGCATGGTGACTCACACCTTTAATCCCAGGAAGTGATGGCAGAAAGCAGAAAGGTATATAAGGCGTGAATACCAGAAACTAGAAGCATTTGGCTGGTTAAGCTTTCAGGCTTTGAGCAGCACAGTTCAGCTGAGATTCACTCTGGGTGAGGACTCAGAAGCTTCCAGTCTGAGGAAACAGGATCAGCTAAGGAACTGGTGAGGTGAGGTAGCTGTGGCTTGTTCTGCTTCTCTGATCTTCCAGCATTCACCGCAATAACTGGCCTCAGGTTTGATTTTATTAATAAGTACCTTTAAGATTCGTGCTACATCGGTGAGTTTACAGCTCATTTTTAGTTGGAGTATGTCTGAGAATGGAAGTGTTCCTAATCAGGACGAGTCCACCCACATAGACAAGGGTAGTTCTGGGAAGTTAGAAAACTACTTGTCTGAGACCAAGAGCCCATGTTAAAGCCCTCACAAATACCTCCAAACAGCAGGAAGCAGAGGCAAGACTCCAAAGTCGAGTCTGTCACCGTGATGATGCTTTTCACACTTGACCTAGAATGTGGTCTCTCTTCTTTCAGATGCCTTTGAAGAAAGATTGCTGCAGCATTAACTACAACCAGGACCTTCTGTTTGTGAGATTGTGAATTTCCACACTAGGAAAGGTTCCTGGATAAGCAGCAGCTGATGGCCACCAGGGAAGGATGAGTGCAAAGAAAAGGGCACAAGCAGTATTCAAAGAAAACTGAATTTTAGGGCATGTCATCTATTCCATAAGCAAATCTTTAGTCATCCATAAAAGCAGCATATATCGGACCCCCAAAGTTTAGGTGAGCCTTCTCCAAACCCACGACTTCGGTTGCAAGCCTCACATGCAAGAGTTCTGATCTCCATTGGCTTTTATTTTCTGCTAAGCTGTGTGTGTGTGTGTGTGTGTGTGTGTGTGTGTGTGTGTGTGTGTGTGTGGTGTGTGTATCAAGCTCCTAGCACCATTCCTGGGAGTAGTTTTCCAGATGGCCTCAGAGTTTTTCCTTGTTACAAAGTCAAAGAAAGAATCTAAGAGCCAACCCACTTAGAACTTTTCGTTTTCCATAGCCAGGAAAACCTTCCAAATCATGTAACAGAACCCACTCTTCTCAACAACTTTCTCCATTTCTTGTATCTATTTCCAATGACATTACAGGCCATCTTGACATTTACCAAAATTCTCAAACAGAATAGATGAATGAACAGAGCATCCACAAATAGGATATATGGGTTCTATGTTGTTCTCGGTTCATATTTTGATTCTCTAACTTCCTCTGAGAGATGATGATCATGCCTTAGTTTGTATTATGTTTTCATCATGGAAATGAGTGAACCCCAACCATGACTATTCTGAGGGTACAGGATGCCAACCGATTCTTTTTTTTTTTAAAGGAAAAAATTTACTTAGTTGATTTTTTAATGATTGGCACATTTATGATCAGACAGAATTAGATCAACTGAAACAATTATAATAACTTGAAATTTCAGGACAATGAAAAAGAAAAATAACAGAAAATGAGGAAATTTTGCACTTCCTATGTAAGAGGGCATTCAGAAAAAAAATACTTTACTCAAATCTACAAGAAAACTATTTTTCAAATAAATAAATGAGATTTAAAAGAAAATAAATTTCAGTGAAATATATAAGTACATACTTTGAAATATTTATTATGAAATAGTAATCAAATATCATACCATACTTCTTTATGATACAGACCACAATTTTAATAACTTGGTATAATGTTGTTTGAAACATAACATCTAAAGCTGCTGAGCTCACAATATACTGACCCTCATTTCTGGTATTAATGTAAATTTATGCAATTCATTTGAAAATCAACATCATCAGTAAAAATTTTACTCACTTGAATTTTTAAGTAGCCTTTAATTTTTTTGTACAACTGTCAGTTCAGAGAAAATTTGAGATTTAGAAAATTCCCTCACGTTTTTCAAACCCCATTCACATATCTACCACAGAGGTAACATTTATAACATATGCAGTGCCTAAGATGGTATGTATGCATCATCTTACATCCTCATTAGAACCTGCTGTTTGCTGCTTATCCAGGCAGGAAGTATAGGCAGGACTAACCGAGAGGAGAATTGGGGGAACAGGAAGGCAGAGTGAGAGAGACACTGCCAGCAGCCACCATGACAAGTGAGATGTAAGGTACCCGTAAGCCACGAGCCATGTGGCAACTTATAGAATAATAGATATGGGTTAATTTGAGATATAGGAACTAGATAACAAGAAGCCTGAGCCATTAGGCCAAACAGTTTAAATAATATAAGCATCTGTGTGTTTATTTATAAGTGGGCTGCAGGACTGCTGGGGTTTGGTGGGAGCTGGAGAGAAACTCTCCAGCTACACCTCTCTCTTTTGATAAACAAAATATGTAAAATGTCCAAATACTTTAATAAAACTGAAATGTGCTCAAGGATAGCAAATTTACTAAATGTTTGGATCTTAGTAATAAACTAACATGAACAAAGTTGTTTTTCCTGACTCAACACTCTTTCGTGAAATTCACAAAAACCTCTGCATAAGAAGTTGCCAGAAGGTTCTGCCATATTTGAATGTTTTTGTCATTAAGATACAGAGAAATATGGGACATGTTCTTGGTAACATTCATTGTTCTAGTAGCTCTTCATGTTGCTGTGACAGGAGGTATGTGAAGCAGCTGGCCACATTACAGATGCATCCAGGGAGCAGAGAAATGGGGTGTGGTTCTCAGATCCCTTACTCATTTTCATTCAGTGTAGGTCCCCAGCCCATGGGATGCTGAAACTGACATTCAGGGTGAGTTGTCCCTTCTCAGTTAAACCTTTCTGGAAACACCCTCCCAGGCGCACTCACAGGTGGTTCCCAGGGAATCAAGTTAGTGATGGTGATAGACTGTCACTTTCGTCTGAATCATTACGGCAGAATTCTAACATATGAACGTTGGCATTCTCGCTAGACTCCTCCTTGTATAGACTTCAATATTGTTGTCCAGAAATTACATCATTCTCCCTGGTAATAGAGGAGAAAGCAGGAGCTGGTAAGAGAAAGGAGAGGGCATGAGAAGGGCGTAGTAGACTTGGAGTTATGTTAATATTTTGTTCTATTTTGATTGGGATGTGGTCTGGGGAAGAGAGCTAACTCTTTTTGTGAAGCAGGTAGACTAAATCTTTTGTGGAAGGGACCATGGGTCTCAGCAATGGCTTAATGGACATGCACCTAGCCTGGCCTGAGAACTAAACACAGGGTACTAAAGCAACTTTAAGTCTAAGGATACTCTTTGTGTCAGGACCAGAGCACTTGGATATGTTCCTTCAAAACCCCCATCTGAAAGTCCAAGAAATCTTTGGACAAATTTCATATTCTGGAAATCACTGCATAACAATTGTCTTATCTAAAAGTGATGCAAATTTGAAACTTATCATTGTGAAATTATAAGAGGGAGATTTGGTAAATAAAAATGTGTTTTGCTGATTTAGCAAATATAATGCTGACAGAAATAAATAATAGATATGGATTGAATTGTCCCTCCAGGCTTAGTCCTTTAATCTGAAAAAAAAAACTGTTCTAACATATTTTGGATGAATAAACAAGGCAGCTTGATTGAGGTGCTTTAGGCCACAGAAACTACCCAAGTTCATGGCATTAGGATATCCTCCCATTCTTGCATAGTGACTGGATAGCAGAGCTTAGATACATCCCTTCCCATCTATCTCCGTGTAATGCTGTGAACTTGAGAGATTAATGAGAATGTGTACAACCATAGATGTTGGTAGTTTAACTGTGGTCACTTCCAATTAATTTGTTAGATATACATATTTGTCTGCTAATATGGCTGTGACGTTGTACCACATGCCAGGTGGCTTAAATAACAGACATCTTTTCTTGGAGTTCTGAAGGCTGGAAGTTCAAGGTCAAGATCCAGGCAACACCTGTCTTCTCAAGGCCTCTCTCTTTGCTTTGTGGATGGCTATCTTCCTTCTTTGTGTCTGCATCCTTATCCCTCCTTAAATGAATACCAGTCATGTTGGAATCCACCTACTAAGTATGCCCAAGCTTAATTATCTTTTCCAAGTTCCCCTCTCTAGAAGCAATGGCACTCTGAAGTGCTGAACTTAGAATTTTAAAGTAAGGACTTTGAAGAAACACAATTCATCCCTTAACAGAACATTTAGCATTCTGTATGTTTACTTTACCACTGGCCTTAATTAAGGGTTCTGTGGTAGACTAGACAAATCATCGCATATTTCACAGTATTTTACCTACCGTTCCTTTCTCAGTCCAACTTTGGGGAAATAAAATATGAATGAATACCTCCCTCTCACAGAATGCTACTAAGACCAGAACCATTGCAGATGACAAATCCTGGTGGTACCTGAGGTGAAGACTCCAGTGCTGTGCTTGTACCACCACACGTTAGTACCAGTGACAGCCATTTAACACTTAATCTATTCCCCGTCTTGTAGGGCTCTGAGCTGAGCACACCAGGCACACAGAGTCCTGGGGTCCCTGTTGTGTTATTTGCCTCTGCTTTGAGCTGTTAAGTCCACCACAGCCATTTAGTAAATTATCAGTTTTCTTATTGGCCCTAAATCGTGCCTAATTAAAAATCTGACCTCTACAAGCTAGTCCTCTTTCTAAAGAGACAGAACATAAACAGGAAAAATCAACTAATTGCTACAAAAACTGCTTTTGTGGCACTGTAATTGGACCTCAGTGAAACAAATGAACCACTGGGGATTCCTTAATGAATGTTTAACTGCAAACGGTAGTCGGGCACTTAAGCAGCTAGGCTGATGGTCCCTAATGAAATCAAATAAAATCACATAAAAGAATCTGGCATTTTTACTAACCAGATTTCTTGGCACTATGACATGAAGAATAATATATTTCCAAGTAAATAAATATAGGGAAAGTTATAAATGGAGCTGTGAAAACCCCGGTGAAACTGCTCAAATTACTCTTAGAAAAATACACCTCACCCACCCACCCTCAAAACCCTCCTCAGCAAAGTGACACGTGCTGTTTAATTTCACACATGAGTCTCACTGACAGGAAAGTCACTTGAGGGGAATGTAGGACAGGAGGTAGGCTCCGTTGCCATTGACGCTTACACAAAGTGCAATGGCTCTTTTTGACCTTTCTTTTAAAAATATTTTCAGTTGGAACGAACATTTTAAAAAGTGACAAATACTAACACCACTGCTGACAACTTTATCAACATGTTTTCTCTGAGTCAACAGCTTTCTCATTTATAATCCTCTTGCCTAATAAAGAAAAATGAATTCAAATGACAGTGGCATCGTTTTAAAAGTCACGTTTTTAAGAGATATCACTATTAAAAGGAAGTTTAATGAGTGTGTCTACTGATGAATACCTACCACTTATTGACAGTGGTGATTGGTAAAACTAAAGATTTCACATTCCCCTTGTCATCTTGGTAATGGCAACCAACTATGCATTTACATTCGGGTCTTGGAGACATGTACCTTCATGCTGTCTTTCCCTCTTGTTATTACTCAGGGAGTATGTATGGAACACTATGAGAGGGCAAAGTTGGTAACTGAGAACCTCTCTGGTCCTCCAGTCGCATCATCTGACAACTCCATGGAAATGGGTGTCTTCCAGTCTCAACTCTAATTTGCTCATGTTCGTCCCAGAAGCTCCAGGAGTAGGATATTCTTTAAGAGACTCCCTGGATGGTCAGATACATCTTCACTTTGTGTAGTAATTCCAAGTAGTCACTAATTGGAAGGAAACTGAAAAAAAAGAGAACACGTAGGGCAAGCTTGCCCTTCCCCTGAGTAACTGAGAAGAATTGAGCAATAGGTAGCCTCAGTGTACTGAGCATTATGGGGATTTCAGGCTGGCTCTGGTGGGCTTCATCCCTACTAACATACGAGAATGGACACCTTTGATCTAAAGCATCTTATTTTATTCCCAACAAACAAGTATGTTCCCAATATCCACATTTGGAAAACGAGGAAACTGCTGTCCAGCTTGATTTGGCAGAAATCAGACACCTGTATGGCCCCACAGGGGGCTGTAGACTGTTCACAACACGATATAGCTTTATAGAACACTTTACCCATGTGTTGCCAACGTGACACTTCATATTTTCTTTTTCTTTAGGAAAAGAAGTTTTCTCCTTTTCAAGTTTTCTTCATTGAGTCTTCAGAAGTAGCTGGCTTCTTCAACACTGTTGATACTTTTACATCATTTATTGTTTCTAAGCTTTCATTAATTAAGAGAAATCTATTGACCCTTGTAATTTTCATGGACACAACTCAGCAAATAATGCCTTCCTTATGAAAGGCCCTAGAATATAACACCCTAAAATATGCTTTTTCTCATGTTGATAATCTTGAGCTGAAAACTGTTGAACATCAATAGATGTAGGAGAAAGGGTTATTTTCTCCCAATTACTTGCCTGAATGAGTAGGATATAAATTTCTTCACCTGTACCTTGGAGATAATAGCACACATCAGTGGTGGACACTAAGGTGAGCTTGCATTAAAAGCCTTGTAAAAAGGATCTAAATCTGGGGCTGGAGAGGTGCCTCAGCAGTTAAGAGCACTGGCTGTTCTTCCAGAGGACCCAGGTTCAATTCCCAGCATCCACATGGCAACTCACAACTCTCTGTAACTCAAGATACAGGGGACCTAATACCCTTATATAGACATACATGCTGGTGAAACATCAATGCACATGAAATAAAATCAATAAGTCATAAACTCCTGTATCTTCCATCAGCCTCCCAGCTGAATTTTATAGCTGCAACATCACAATATCTCTTGTCTCAAACATCAAACTCTTCTTTTGTTAAGAGGAGTCATGAGTTTCCCCATTTAACAAGATCCCTTCTTTTCTCAGCTGCTATTTATGCCACTAGGTAGTAATCCTAATATTAGATAAATTTATAGGCAGGCTGAAACTGAAGGGCAATGTCAAATGTCTTCCTTTCTGATAGTTTCGTCAAATTATCAGTTATACTTATTTTGTTGAAGTTACTCCAATATGTACTTGGATACAGTTTCAAATGATTAAATGACTCAGCAAATAGTTTTCAAAACTGAATGCTATAGAAGAAAGAATTCTAGAATAATTCAACAGACCCATTTATTCTTTAATGTCTGGTTCTGCCTCCCACTCTACTAGCAACAAAGTATCTTCCACCTCCAGTCTCTAAAATCTGGAATGGAGGGGCTGTGTTCAGTGGTTCTGTTTTTCTCCTCTTTGGCAGAGGAAACAAAGCCCTCCTGTCCTCTTTACATGCTAAGGACCACAAAGAAGACTTCAGTCAAATCACCTTTAATTACAGAGATGTCTGCTGTTGTCAACAGTATTCCTGAGGAGTAGTGTCCACATTTAAGCCAAACCTGCCAATCAGGATCACCCATTAGCTTCTGTTTTTGCATGTACACCACATGGGGTTGTGCAATATGGCAACCTGCAATCAAGGTTGCTGAGAAAGACTAGATGAGGCTCCAGCTGAGGTTCCAGATTCAAATTGCTGGGCTCACAGCATCTTGGAACCATTGAACCCTATTTTCTAAAACACTGTTTAATAACATATAGTTCACGGGCTTAGGTCAAGGTAAAATGTATAACTGTTAGTATCTAGGAGACTTCCATCTTCCTCTCGAAATCTCAAATTGGCTGAAAAGGATATTGAGTGTGTGAGAGCAGCTGAGTTCTTGACTCTATTACTTAAGGAAATCTGTTGGCAACCTGCACCAACAGAGTTAATTTAAACACACAGTTTATTATTTTCCTAGTACATCTAGTACTCAAAGTAACTGCTAGCAAATTGTGTTCAAGTAGAGATCCCCGGGGACTACTTAAATAAATAGTTAAGACTCATTTGAAATTAGCAGCTCACATTTGCATACAAACAAAATAATGTGTTCAAGCTTTTAAAAACTGTTCAGTGGTATGAATTTAAATTCTTGGCCCTAAGGAACAGTACATACACCTGTAATTCATGAAGCCTAGCCTGTTTACCTGTAGCTCCAAGCCACAAACTCATTTCTTTAAGCAGTGAACTGGCCTAGGAAAATGCAGGCTTTTAGAACCCAGTGCACTTTTTCTGAGTTTCACACTTCCCTCTGGGTTTGTGTCCACTATGAATGAGTGTGGGTGGAGACTGGGGGCAGAAGACAACAGACTTCTCAGTGCAGATCGCCACCCAAACTACAGCAGCTTACTGCCTTGCCCATGTAGCCACTCCACTCTTCCACAACCACTCTCTCACTTCTGAATGATTAATAAGTTCTGAGTCTCCAGACCTCATAGTAATCTACAGGTTTAATGGTTGAAAAGTCATTGCTGATGGCTGCAACTGTAGTTTACAAAAGAGCTGGAAAACCAGCTTGTCTTAGTTATTTTTTTTTTTTATTGCTGTGAGAAAATACCTGACAAATACAATTAAAGGAAGTAAGGGTTTGTTTTGGCTCACAGTTGGAAGTTACAGTCACCTTGGAAAGTCACATAGCAGCAGGAGTTGGAAGCAGCTGGCCACATTGCATCTATAGTGAAGAAAGAGAGGGCAGTGAATGCTTATCCTGTCTCTCTTCCCACTCTTTATACAGCCTAGGGAATTAACCTAATCAAGATAATCCTCCACAGGCAGATCCTGAGTCTTGTCTCCCAGGCCATTCTAGATCTCACCCAGTGGAGCTGAGATTAACCATCACATCTATTAGTTACTGTTACTTCTGCTCACTGAGCACAGAGTATGTTGATTAGCAGTGCTGTGCTAGTTCAACCGCTTTTGTTAATCTCAAGAATGACAGGTAACAGGTAATCTTCAGTGACACAAAGACCTACAACAGGGATAAGCCCAGGTCTCCATGATAACAAATATGCTGTCTCAATTCAATGAAGGAAAATCTGAATATATTTCCAGGAGTGTGCACGTGATTCATGAAAGAATCTGAAGAGACCAGCTCCTCTCAGGTAGAGACTGGAGTGATGTCGACAACAGTCAAGTATTAAAAACAACCACCAGTAGATGGATGGGCTGAGATTCTCTTCCACTGTGTGGCAGGAAGGCTGTCCCTGCTGATACCCTGCTTTTGATGCTGTGACACTGAGTTTGGACTCTGTTCTGTCTTTGTGTTTGTGTTTTAGACAGAGTCGCACTACTTAGGGATGCGTTGCCTCAAATTTGCTGTACCCCATATCCTGGTTTACACTCAAGACCCACTTGCCTCAGCCTCAGAATTGGAATTGCAGATCTGTACCACCAAGCTCAGGTCTGTTAGGCTGGACTGTTTCCTTTAGAGCTACGAAAGAATAACTTTTTGAAAGTAGATTGGAGAAAGCTACCAAGTCTCTGGAAAATTGTTACAGTAGTGAAAGAAAAATAAGACAGAACCCAAGAAAAACTATTTATTTTCTGTTATTAAAAAAAACTCATCCCCAACTGTATCAATACTTTAATATGAATAAACAAAAAAGCCTCAAAAATATGCAAGTGAAAATTAACAAGAATACAGACAGAAAAATATAAAATAATAAAATGAGAAATGTAATACTTTTCATTCAGAGAGTTAAGCTGAATGAGTTATGGCTTTAAATTTTAATTTATAAAATGAAAAAAAACTATTTTAAGAGGGAGGTGAAATATATTCTCACAAACAAAGAAAACAAAACAAAAACAAACAAAAAACCTCACATTATTTTCAGTGACATAAGGAATTACTTACAAATATTGTCAAGTAATGGGCCGTGAAGGAAGTCCCAAGCAGATTTATACTTTGCAGATCACATATTTAACCACCATAAAACTAAACTTTGTACCTTAATCAAAATATAATATTGTATTTGAAAGTCCAGAAAACCCTTCTAAATAATTTATAAAGTAAATAGGAAAAGGGGAAATATTATAGTGTATGTCAGGATTTTGTGACAATAAAAGCATGCATATTAAAATGTGTATGCAATAAATACAAAGTATTTACACAGGATTTTGTAACCTTAATTCATTTAATTAAAACAAAGATACCCTGGAAACTACTACAATAGCATCTGCATCAGGAACCTATGAAAAGTGTACACATTAGTAAGTTAATTGAAATAAAATTGGGAGAATAATAATTAAATAAAAGACAAAATATGTAAAAAAAAAATCAAGAATACAAGAGGCAATGCTTTCTCTTTGAAAGACATTGAAATAGAAAACTTGAAAATGTTAATTAAGAAAGTAAAATCACTAAGTATTTTGCAAAGAGTGGAATTAGCAAGTTATTACAATAATGGAGTAAAATATATACAAGATTGCAGAATGCCGTATTCAATGTATTTGAAAGTAAACACTAATTGACAATTTTCTAGAAAACTAAAATTTCCATAAGTGATAGCAAGAACCAGAAAACTGAATGTTCAGTTACATTGTTAAGGAAATAAAATTACTATAGAATACCCTACATTGCTGCTTCTAAAAATGGCAGTCATTTCATAGGGGAATTGTACAAATTTTTAAAAATTTCTTTCAATTTTTAAGGAATAGATAGTTCCTCATACAAATTGCTTGAGAACATAGATTAAAGAAATTTCCATTACTTTTGGGATTAAAAGAAACTTAAAAGATAATTTAAAATAAATTCTAAATTGTGACCACATAGACATATCTAGGAAGTCTGATGGGTTAATATCTATTGTGGATATAATAAAAGCAATGCAGCAAACGAACACTAACATTATTACTAAATATGGAAAGCAAATAGTTCACAAAAATGTGAAAATAAAAAAGGTCACCAAATAAAATTAGATGAAGAAAAGTCTTTAAAAATTTAAATGATCCCCTGGACAGCCCAGTAGAGCTGAACCTACTCACTGGGGTGAGGGTAAACCACCAAAAGAACGTGAAATGGGGGGGGGAAGGTGTCATGCTCTCATCTGCCATATGTGGTGTGTGCAGGGGAGAGATGCCCCACTCCCCTCTCCTCACTACCTGTGGCAGATGGGAGAGCTGGCCCTGCCCCTCATCAGCTGCAGCACTCTGGAGAGTGGCCCCTGCATCTTGCCTGAGTAACACAGTAGAGCTGGCCCTGAAGGTGTAGGTATGGGAGAACTGACCCTGAGGACATGAAAGCAGAACTAGCCCCATCCCTTGCTCATCTCTGCAAGAGGTGAACTAGCTGGGGCAATGCTGGAGAGCTCACCCTGGTGGTGAGGACAGGAGAGAGCTGGCAGGCTGACCAATCCTGCAACTACCCAGACCCAGAACCATGGTTATGAGTTGACTCACCCCAACATCCACCCCATTTATGATCTGTTGGAGCACATGAAAGGGCCAGTCCTGCAGACCCAAAGCTGCAAGATTTCCACAACACGGGGCAACAACAGGATATCCAAGAGGAGTGCCAATGAGGACCTAGCATCGATAGTGTAGCAGAAACCAGAGGCCTTGAACCAGACCAATGACTCTCTGAAATGAACACTTGCAAGTAAAGATATATGAACAAAGGGGTTTATTTTGTGACTCACTGTGTCATGCTACAGCTTCTAGGCTAAGACTAATCTTTCCTTTTTTTCTTTTAAATTTTATTTTATTTATTTGCAGGGGAGATTACAAGGGTGGAGGGCAGATACAAAGGGATGGGGAGATGAATGGGATCGAGATGCATGATGTGAAAGACACAAAAAATAAATAAAAAGAAGGCTAAAAAATGAAAATGTCACAAAAAATTTACCTTTAGAAAAATATGCATATGACTTTCCTATTTACTAACTGACATTCTTTCATCCAGACATGATTTGTTGAGAACTCAGCAAAAAATTGCTACTTTACTAGCCAAGGGAAAAAAAAATATTGAAAATAAAAACCAATACCTTGCCTTTTGTGACTTGATGCTCTAGAAGTGATGCCATAGAAAATAAATCATTGCCAATGATAGCAAAAATAAATAAATAAATGAATAAATAAATAAATAAATTTTAAAAAGTTGGTGATAAGCTAGGAGTGGCGGCAGGTTCTTGTAACACCAGGGCTGGTAGGACTGGAGGAGGGGACACAAACAGATCTCTGGAGCCATTGTCCAGCCAGGTTAACAAAACTGATGAGCTATGGGTCCAGTGAGACACCCTGTCTCAAAATAAAGGCGGAGGCATTGGAGGAGCGATGGCCATGTCTGTCAAAAGCCAACCTGCCATGGGTCCCTCTATGTGCACACAGCTACAGTCACATCCATACATTGCACCAAGTACATACTATCCCACCCAGAACATCTGAGTACAGCTGATCTACCAACTACCAATAGCTGTGGTTTCCATGAACAGGAGAATATGGAGATATTTTTATTAAAAAGCAGGCCTAATATAAATTAATCTTTGTACTATAGATCTCAGATGGTTAACCAAAGGAGAAAATGATAATTGAAAGGAAAACATGTTTTGGAACTAGAGATGAGCTTTACATAGAGAATTCCAGAGGCCCCGAGGCAACCTGAAATAATGAGTCTGCAAGAGCTTTGATCAACCTAAGCATTCAGGTGCATTTAGAAAGGTGAAAACCTAAGGAGCCTTACTTCTCTTTTGCTTCCTCAGTGTTATTTCTCAAGTCAAACACCATGGGGTAGGGGTGGGGTGAGAGGTGGGTGGGCTGATGACAAAGCTTTCTCTGACTGCATTCTGATGTCTGCTTCTTGTTATTAATTCTTGAAATTGTAAAAAGATTTAAAGAATAAAAAGAAAAGAAATTTGGTGACCACAGCAAAAATTGTTTTTTCTTTTTTCTTTTCTTCCTTTTTTCTCTTTCTTTCTTCCTTCTTTTCTTTCTTTCTTTCTTTCTTTCTTTCTTTCTTTCTTTCTTTCTTTCTTTCTTTTTTCCTTCCTTCCTTCCTTCCTTCTTTCCTTGCCTCCCTCCCTCCCTCCCTCCCTCCCTCCCTCCCTCCCTCCCTCCCTCCTTTCCTTCTTTCTTTCTTTCTTTCTTTCTTTCTTTCTTTCTTTCTTTCTTTCTTTGTTCTTTCTTTTTACGAGACAAGGTTTCTCCGTGTAGCCCTGGCTGTCCTGGAACTCACTCTGTAGATCAGGCTGGCCTCAAACTCAGAGATCTATCTGCTTGCCTCTGCTGGAATTAAAAGGCATGTGCCCACCACCCACCATCCAGCAACAAAATTAATTATTTAAGAGTGACTGGCTTCTGAAAGTTGAGTTCAGAACTATTTTGAGGAAGATGGCGCCAAGACCCAGTTCATCTGTGTTGTCTGACTCTTGCCTGACTCACGAACTCTGAAAACTACAGTGTACATTTCACGCAGCTGGGGAAGGGTTTAGGTTGTGGTCAGCTGAGTCTCATGACTGCTGGGAGCAGCATATGGCAGTTCATTCTGGATGCCACTTTGATCTATTTTTAAGGGCTGCACTAAGGACTCAAGCAAATCTGGCTTTTTTTCTTTAGCAATGGACCTTCAAATATCTCTGGGTTTCTGTGATTAAAATCATCAAAGACAATTGTCGACAATGGTTTCACATGCAGAGATACCAACTCATGGAAAATCAAGTGCATTCGGCGTGGCATGCTCTCAAGATGGCTCGGGAGTGGCTCTAGGGGAAAAGTTCCTGGAAATACTGAAATGAGTGTGTTCTTTCAAAAAAGCAGTTGTTTATTTGTAGTTGCTAAGTACTATTCACATTCCTTTTAATGTGTAAGAAAACTTTAACATCACTCTCAACCTTTGCCTACAATTACATCTTTTTTTAAAATAAAATCTCCACAACTTATGTGTGGAATACAGCTAATCTCACAGGAGTTGAGAGTAGAATGGTGATTACTAGCAGTGAGGGAAGGGAGAGATGGAGACTGACATTTATATAGATAGGATTAAGAAATTATGATATGCTGTTATGTAACTGATGACTTCAGGTGGCATAAATGTGTACTTTAAAAAGCTGGAAGGGACTGAATGTTTTTTCCACTTAAGAAAATGGTAAGTATTTGAGAAGATAGATATGTTCACCCTGATTTAAACATTAGCGATGTATATATTATCAAGACATTATAAATATGTGCAGCTATAAAAACGTACAACTTTATTTTTATGCATTAGTCAACTTTTTTTTAGTTAAAAAATCTTCTAGCCCAATTTTTTTAAACTATAGGCTTTATGCATGACAGTCAGAATGGGTTACATTATTAGTGACAACTGGGAAAGCTGGCAGTGGTGACAACAGACTTGTGACCCCATTACTGGTGAGATGGAGGCAAAGGCCAGCCTGGTCTATATAATGAGATCCTATCTCAAAAAAACAAATAGTCTACTGATAATTATAAACTGTTTTCTACTCATAATGTTAAATAATAATCTTTTCTACTGTGTGAGTAATCCTCAGAAAATAATTAAAGGAGTTACAGCTTTGTGTGTTAGGAAACTGGGCCCACCAGTGCCTTCCTCAATTCTTATTTCTAGCTCAAATGAACTATGCAGGATCCCTAGGTCCCTAAATAGGAAATCATTGATATGGATAAGTAATAATTATCATTCTAATCTCATGATACATAGAGATATTAATATGTTTTATGGAGCTTTTAAATATTGTGGCCTTCATATTATATCTCATACTTAAACTCATAAAAGTTATATAAACTCTAACCTGCCTCAGATTGGATTGTTATGTTTACTTACTATATATGGCTCATAACATGAAATTGGAACTGTTAAAGCAATGGATATCTTTATTACCTAGGCACATGGCAAGGGCTAGTGGGTCCTCTTGGTGGCTTCAATCTAAGTTTTGGTCTGTTTCTCACGAGGAGAAAGAGTAGGGAAAGGCCCAAGTCTAAGATTTGGGAGAAACAGCTTTCTTTTGATGGTACATCTAGAGTTACAAGTGTCTTGCTGGCTGGAAGTGAAAACTCCTCCTCCCTGATCACATGGCAGTCTTGGCTGGCTTCAACACCTTCTCTTCAGCACAGATCGACTTACTGTCTGTAGAGCCAACTGGTGGGCAATATAGAGACTTACATGAGAGGCCACCACATTCCATCACTGTTGTTGAATTCTGTGTCCTGGGAGTGAGTCACAAGTGTGGCACTTAGCATGTGGAGGAGGGACCAACATAAAGGCAGAGATGCCGGGCAATGAGAATCCCATGATCAGCTTCAGAACTGCTTCATTTCATCATCACAGTGAAGAGACGAGAATGCTTGTTCCCATCTTAAAAACCCAGTTTCCTAGTTCTTTGTCAGCCAACAATTCTAGCACTGCACATTCTATTTTGTAAAGCAGGTCGTAGTTCAATGTCAAAGACACAAGGACACAAGTTCTTCTCAAAGCTGGCCCACATCGGTGTAACTGGAAGAGGTGTAACCTTTCCTCCTGTGACATCAGTGAGTGGGGAAACCTTCTTAACTGCTGCACTTCCTATGCCTACATACTGTGCAGGGAACCTTGTCACCCTTCTTAGGGTAACTGATTAATAGCGCAATAATCTTCCAAATACAAACTGTACATAGACTCCATATTGCAAAAACAATAGTATTAAGATTTAAAGTAAAAGCAGAGTCCCTCCCATGCGGGAATTGTTGGTACCACTCTGGCCTCCCTTCCCACACCAACAGGGTTTATTTGCTAACCTCCCCGCTTCTCCATTCCCTGAGGTCTGTGCGTGCTCTGCCTAATCCAGATGCTGAAGCGTTGTCCTCATGAGAGGTTTGCCCAGTAAGATTTAAGTCTAGTGTGGAAAAAGTTCAGTCATGTTTTTAGATAGAATTATCTTGGTTTTTAGTCTGAATTTTCCTTCTGTTACTGCTTTGTTTTTTTCTGTCTCTGGATTTTACATCTTCTCTGTGCCCAACACAAGAAAATTCTAATTTTTTCATTCCCTGTTTCTAGACATATTAGATCTTAGCCTTTCCTTGGTTGATTTTCTATGACTCGGCTTTCCCCCCAAATTTTCACCTATTATTCTTTGCACTATGTTTTGTGTGTTTCCCTAACTTTATCATCCAGTCCTTTCACTCACTCCTTAATTCAGATCCTTATTACATTTTTTAAATTCTTACTTTGCAGCTGCTGCTTTAATTGTTCATGAGTGAAGCATACTGAATCTTCTTGATCAGGAGAACTAGCACAGTTAACCCTCTTGCATATCTGGTACTACAGAGAGGTCAGTGGGTGATAGTGCTGATTCCTCTTCCAGAGGACCCATGTTCGATCCCCAGAACCCACATGGTGGCTCATAACTGTCTCTAACTCCAGTTCTAGAGAATCTGATGCCCTTTTCTGGGCTCTGCAGGTGTCCATCACACACCCGGTGCACACAAATATATGCAGACAAATGATCGTACACATTAAGCAAAAATTAAATCTTTTTAAAATTGCTTATTTTTTTCAAATTATTTTTTTCAGTTTTGGGTCTCTCTTACTTATGTTGCTCATTTTCTTTCTTGCTACAGAAAGTCTCTGTTGATCTCCCATTAGTCTTTAAAATTGGAGCTGGAAAAGAGCAGAGTGGGTTATCTGTAAACACAGGCCACCCTTGGCCAGTGTTTAACTTTATTTGACTACAGATGGAAGCCAGAGGTAAATATACATACCACCCACCATAATTGCAGCATTACAGTTTGGTTTGTTCAAAAACCTCAGAGAAAAGACTTCTAGTCATATCAGAGTGAATCTTGCAGTATGTCATGCCCTGGGGTAGATGGGCAGATGAGGGTTTTAAGATAGGGACTGTCCATCGTTCCCAGATGTTCACCACAGTCTTGCTTCCATACTTCTTGCTCTTGTGCACTATGCTCATTCCAAGACTGGAGCTCTCTGTGGGTTGCTTCCTCAGAGCCTCACATAGCCCCATCTTTTGGCAAAGGCTCCTTCATGCCATTGCTTCTTCTATTTCATTCACATTCTGACTATCCCCTAGAATTTCGTTATGCCTTTTATGTTCTCAGCCTTTGTTCCAATTTCAAGTTCTATATTTACTTATATAATTTTTACTCACCCAACTATTATCTCAGCAGAGATTTTGCAGCTCCTTATCTTCATCCTGCCCTCCTTCTTTTCTTCCTTCTCCCCCTTTATCTCTGTCTCTCTTTATATTGATGCCCCTCCTCTTTCCTCTCTTTTTTCCTTCCTCTCCCCCTCTCTCTTCCCCTGATTCTCTCCCTCTTTGATCTAGTCTTGATTTTTCTCAACAGGATCTTTCTATGTAGTCAAGATTAGCCTTGGACTCCTGCCCCTGTCTCCCACCCCAGCATCCCTGCCCCTGGATTATAAGTCCTGAAACCCCATGCACAGCTCCTGTTGTGTCTTCTTAGTAGAGTATTTCTTGGAGCTCTTGTAAGTTCAGAGTAATATTGAGCAGGTCGGAGACTGTAAAAATTCTCCTGCCCTGTCACATGCCTAATCTACACTACTGATATTGCCCATCAGAGTGATACATTTATGATCACTGATAAACTCACCGCTGGTGTATCTTTGAGCCTCAACTCCACAGTTTGCTATAGGTTTTACACTTGGTGTTGTATTTTGAATGGGTTTGACAAACTTATGAGGTATACTCTGTATTCTAGTATCATACAGAATGTTTTTCCTGCCTTAAAAATCAAAGGGTTACATATTCATCCCTCCCAATGAGCCTTTTACTGTCTCCAGCTTGTCATACAGCAGGCAAAATGCACAACATAGTGTTCTCAAACTAGCTTCTTTCACTTAGTATTATGCTTTTAAGTTTTAATCAAGTTTTAAGGCTTTATAAGTCATTTCCTTATTTTTTGCTGAGTAAGCTACAGGTAGATATAATAATTATCACCCAAAGTTTTTTCATCTGTTTTAACAGAGTATGTTTCCTTTAATAAAGGTTTAAATGATTGATGGGGGAATGTCTTTCTTACGCTAATATGTACTGTTCTGATTGGTTGATAAATAAAGCTCTTTGGCCTATGGCAAGGCAGCTTAGAGGCAGGTGGGAAATTTAAAGAGAGACAGGAAGAAGGCTGGGAGAGATGCCAGAGAGCCACCCAAGGAGCAACATGTAATGGGATGCAGGTAAAGCCACGGAACATGTGATGATACATAGATGAACAGTTCTGGGCTAATTTAAGATATAAGAGCTAGCCAGCAAAAATCTTGAGCCATGGCCATGCAGTTATAATTAATATGAGCCTCTACATGTTTACGTGGGGCACGTGAGTGGGAGAGATTTGTCCCGACTGCCAGCAGGTCAGGACACAGGAAATCTTATGGCTACAAATGTTCAAGTTTACTGGCACTTAAAAGGCAGTTTATTATTATTGTTTGCTACTAAAAATATCAATAGCATTTTAATCACAGAAAATTTGATGTCTAAAGACCAATAAAACGGCATCAGAGTACATATATTTTAGAACCTAATTTAAGATGGAAATATGTACATGCAAGGTTTTTAAAATGTATCTAATATGAAGTACAATTGCTGACAGGGGAAAAGAAAGAACTAGATCGTGGGTTCATTGACAGAATGGGCGGAGCCAACATTATCAGCCTTCAAAGAGGGAAACTGGGAAACAGTATAGGACAGAGAACAGTTACTGTTTGTAGTCTTTTCCTGGTAATTCCTTTCCCTATGGTGTAATTCATTCCTCTGCTTTGACTTCTCTTGAGGATTTCTTTGTTTCTGAGCACAAATATGAATACCCTTGAAAATGGATTAGATTAAAACCATTAAGAAAACCTGTAGAAGTAGACAATTGTCTTCTCATGTAAAAAAGGAAAGAGATAAGCTTGAAAGTCTACATAGAGGAGATTTAGATTTATTCATCTTCATTAAAGTATATAGTTTTAGCTTAATAAAACATTTTTTTCTTTTGCTTTGATGTTGGTCAGCACCCATCCCTGTGGAAAAAATACCAGAGATTAACAAGGTAAAGAAGGGGTTGGTTTGGGCTGATAGATTCCAAGGCATCCCTCTCCCACATTGAGTGACTTCTCTACATTCAGGACTGTGATGATGTGGGTCACGAATGTAGGTGTATGTAACACAGAGGATTCTCCTCTCACTCAAGAAGAGGAAGAAATAGACCTCAGGGAGAAATATACCCTGCAAGAGCATACTTTCAGTGACCTACTTTCTCTAGTGAGGTACCACCTCCTAGCATTTCCTCCACCTCTCAACAGCATCATTAGCTGGGACCAAGCCTTTCATGCTTAGCCTTTGGGAGTCACTGAAGATCCATAATTACTGCTTTTGTGTTTTTTCATTTTTGCCTTTTGGGATTGAGGGAAGTCTCACATTGGTCAGGATGGTCCTAAACTCCTGGCCTCAAGTGGTTACCTTGAGTCACTGACTCTGTGAGTTCACCCCACCACAATAGGTGAGGCAAATCTGCAATTGCATATTGTTAGTCGTAGTGGATTGCAACGAACTGGAAAGCAATAAAAATATAGTATCTGAACTGTGTTTGTCATATCACTTATCTCAGTGTTATCTTTACAATGAGATGATATTTAAAAGCCCATGTCGTTATAAAGTAAGGCAGCGTCTGTCATTACTAAGTGGTAGGGTCAGAGCTGAGTTTAAAGCTAGGAGCTGCATCTCTACAGGATGGCATAAGATGTAATTAAAAACTACATTTCTTACCTTGCTATTTAATTTTTCATATGTGTATTCTTTATGTCTTTAATCAGAAAAGAGATGTCTTAATTGGCAAGTTGCTTTTTTTCACAGTTATTTCTACTTTGCTCTCCGTAGTTGTGCTGACAGGAATCACTACTCTTGTTGTGTAGCACTTCTCTCTTACAGACTGTGTTCTTTGCTTCTCCATTGTGCAGCTCTGCCTCCAAGGTGCATCGTTTCTCTACTTTCCTCTTCATTTGGCAAACAGAAATCATGAGATTCAGTGACATAGTTCAAACCACACACAGTTTATGAATTCATGTTTCTAGTCTTGATTCTATTTAAGATCAAGGAACGCCTTCAAAAAGCCTGCTGGGCTTCTGAAATAATCTTACTTTGCACACGATCCTAATTGAACTCAGTATCGATCCATCTCTTTTTGTCTTGAATTTTGGACAAATGTATTACCATTCCCTCTCACTTCATTGGAAATAATTGTAGTGTTTGTTAATTCCCTGTATCTAACAGTCTAAGATCTGTCCATTTAACTTCTGCAGTCTCTTGAATGACTCCCATTTCTATGCTTCCTGATTACATTCTGCTCTAATCCATGTGAACATGGATTGACCACTGGTTTTGAAGGTTCAGATGCTCAGCTCATGGGCAATGGACATTGTTATTTAGTATTTCAGTTCTCTGCAAAGCTGTTGTTAATACATCTATTAATTGGCTATCACTTTCTCAAGTTATAGTGTGTTGGCCTTGGAAATCTTAATTTTAATGCATAACTTAAAAAATATAAGAAAGAAAATAATTGATAGAATCTGCCTTGAACTTTGATGTTATGTGTTTAAATGTTGAAAGAACTTGTGGTGTTTCGTGCCTTAAAATACAGTGACAGAGAAATGTGCCTCACCCATTACATTCACTCCAACATGTCACACAGGAACTAGCAGATATTTATGTCAATATCACATATTTTGTATGTATTCACTTTCGTTTATTAAAATATTGTACACATATTTAAATTCTGCAGTATCAAGCATACATTTTGATAAATTTTACAATTTGTGCAGTAACAACCTCAATCCCCAAGATATGAGGCATTTCCTCTGTATGCTTTTCTCTTTAGACTTGATCTCTTTCTACTCTGCATGCCTGGAAGTGACTGGCTGGCCTTCGCCAAACCTAGTTTTGTCTGTGCTTAAGACAGAGGAAATCTTACGTGGGTCTTAAAACAGGAGCAGGACTCTTCCATATCCATTTTATTTTCTTAATTTTATTTTGTTTATTTAGATGTTTTGCTTATACCTGAGCATTATGGGTGCAGTGTTCACAGAGGCCAGAAGAGGGCATCAGATCCCCTAAAACTGGACTTAAAGACACTTGAGAGATGCCTGTGGGTGCTGGGAATTGAACCCTGATCTTCTGGAGAACAATCAGTGCTCTTAACCCATGAGCCATCTCTCCAACCCTCGGATCCATTTTTGTTTTTATTGTCACTCAATTTGTTGTATTGTTATTGCTTTCAGCAATATCTTTGCTATCAATTAAAAGTAAAGATATAGATAGAGAATAGATGTAGATATTTGCCTTCATTTACTCCTTCTCTGTGCCTATGAGATTTCTGACCTATTTGGTTACCTTTTGCCTGAAGAACTTCCTTTGCTATTTCTAGCAACACAGATCCAAACTGATCAGTTTCTCCTTATTTTCTTCAGCTGTGTGAGCCTTTATTTGTCTTTCATTTTGAAAGACAATTTTACCTTAAATGCTTTCCTCTACTCTCTTCTTGTTTGTGCAGTTGTCAAGGAGAACCCTGATTTAATTCTTTTCTTTCTCTTTCCCTCATCCTTGTGCACTGGGCTGTTTTAACAATACTACAGTGGACAGGGCAGCTTGTCGGTTCGAGGATTGCTCTCACAGTTGAGAAGCTGAGAAATCTACGGGATGAGGTTGTAGTGAGAGTCTTCTCCATTTAGAGCTCTATGTTCTCATCTTCATTCCTGGTAGAAAGGGCAAAGCAGCTCCCTGGGTCTTTTACAGAGGCGCTGCCCCGTTTTTTGTTTGTTTTTCTGTGTTGTTTTGTTTGTTTGTTTTGTTGTTGTTTGCTTATTTTGTTCATTAGAACAGCATCTTATATCAGGGGAACGTACTATGTGACTCAGGCTGGCTTTGAACTCCGAACAATCCTTTTGCCTCACCCTCCCCACTAATGGATTTGTAGGCATGAGCTGTGACACATGTTTTGCTGACTCTGCTCTTGAGAACTCCATCTTTATGACCTCGTCACTTCCCAGCTACTGAAATCACCACCACGGAGGAGGTTTGGGTTTCAGTGCAGCAGTTTTGGAGAGTTACGTGGTGAGGTCACAGCTAACCTCGACGGCTACATTGGTTTTATTCCTTTGATTCTCTTAAGCCGTTTCTACTTCATCTTGCTTTGCTTCAGTTTGCATACGATGCTTTTAGACATGAGTGGTTTTGCTTTTGCTCTTCCATGTCTGTGGTTTGGTGTGTGTGAACAATTTGGACATGTTGGAAAGTTCTAATATTTCTTCTGCTCTTCTGTTTTTCCTCTCCTTTTGTTATTTCCACAATACACATATGCATATACATATGCTGAATTTTTTAGAAATTATTTTATGGTTTTTAGATGCTAATTATGCTTTATTTGGGGTTATTTCATTGTTTCTTCTTTCTGCATCACAGCTTGTGAGGTTTCTGTTGACTTATCTTCAGGTTCTCTGGTTCTTTCCTTCTCTGTGAGCACTAGCTGTGTTTATTCATGAACCCCCAAGAGACAATCTGTATTTCTATTTTTCTGTCTTGATCTCCAGAGCTACCTTTTGCTTCTCATGGCTTCTGTATTTCTGACTATCTATCCCTGGGTTTTATGTACTTTGTTCAGTTTTGTTCCATTAAAGTCCTAAACATATCTAAGTCATGGTTATTTTAAATTCCTTGCCTGATAAATCAAAATAGGCTTCAAATCCAACGCTGGGTCTTTGGCTTGCTTTGTCCCTGAATGTTATTTTCTTTATCCTGTCTTATAATCTCTACTTAGAGCTAGAAAGCATGCAGTCAGGAATGGGAGTAGAGGCGTACAGGGCTTCAAGATGGGTCTTGATGTCAATGGAGAAGCTAGGCTACATTTTCACCTTTGTTGGAGCTCAGGATTCTAGTACCCTTGCCATCTTGCTCTCCGTGGCCTTCCCAGGCCCTCTTCACAGATCACAGCTACATCTTGCAACTCTCCCCACTTCAATGTACACACGAGGAAGGAGAGTCATTTGTTTATTCACGACCGGATCTCAGCCATGTGTAGGCCGGGATCTCTGACTATGATACTAGTGTACCCGTCTTAGCTCCCTGTTCCTTTTAGGTGACACAGGATGGATAGACATGGCCAGATCTAAAGAAATATTCTTTCCCTGCATGGAATGTGGTCTAGGAAAGGGGGTCTGGGCATGGAAAGCTTTCTAGGAACACTTTACAAACTTACTCCTTCCATTCCCACCGACAGCTAGGAAAATCATTTTTTTCATTCTATGTAGGGCTCATAGAAGCTCAAAGCCTGGAAAAACACAGGCACCTCAGACTGCAGCTGCCTGGAATTTCTCATGCCTGACCTAATCTAAACATGGCCTCTAGAAGTTTGTAACGATGAAGATTTAACTGTTTCCACCATGTTGGGGCTCCAGCACTTTCTCTTCTAGGCCAGCATTTCTAAGCTCCAGGACTGTGGTTTAACTGACTCCCTTGATTGCGGCTGGAGATTTTCTCTGTGATTTTCATTTTCTAGTTAGAAAATACTGATTTTCCATTTCTACTTAAATTCTTCAGTTCTGTATTGTTTTGAAGACAGAGCGAGGACATCGATTTTGAAACTTTCCATGTCAGATGAAGCATCCCCAGGATGCCTTTTTCCTTCCTTCGCCTGAAATTTCAATCATCTGCTTGCTTGGCTCTTGGTTGTTATCCCACAGAGCTTGGGACCAGTGTGCTTTCATTTCATTTTTATGTTCATGCCTTTATCTAACATTCCTTAGATTTTTATTTTCCCTTTTCTCTTCTTACACCAATTTATATACTCTCTCTCACACTACATTCAAGCCAACTGACTTCAACTGATTCCTCCTTTTTTGTTTTCACTCTGACCTACTGGTAAACCTGAAGAAAAAAATTCATGATTTTTTAAAATTTATTTTCATCTCTGCTTGATTCTAATAGTACAACTGTCATCTCTTCGTGAAATTCTCTGTCTCATTGTAAACATTGCTCAGAGATAGAGTTCAATGAGGGAATTACTTGAGACTATGGACATTGTCACTGAGAATAATTGATGTGTTTTGCCATGCTTACTATCCTTGGCATTTCCTTTTTAAAATAACATAATCCATGATCTTGTGCATTCATGGCTAAATTATAAGAATTATTTTTGTTAAATCATAAATAATTATGCATAAGCTTAATGTTAGCGCCAATCTGGAGCATTAGGTCCAGTCACTCTGTAGACTTTAGGATAAACATAGTCTTCATGCAGATGCTCCAGTGTGGGCTTGACCATTTGTAAGTTCAGTAGAGAAAGATTTTTACTGCAAAAGGAATGGGGAGAATATTCTGCCTTTGGGGTAATTGTAAAATGTTTTAATATGCCTCAGCTGGAAATTTCTATGTTCTGCAAAATGAAATGATCATTTTCTCCCTATAAAAAGTGTCTCTCATGTTGTGAAGTATTTGAGAATTGAGGATATTAGGAAACTGCATAAAACATCTTCAGATGCTCACTGTTGGGCAGGAGGGTGCTGATTTTCCTTCTCCTCTGTCTTAGTCACCATGTGAGAGTTCCGAGGATTCAAAACAATGCAGTGTATTGTGGACTAGACTTTCAGCTCACTTTAAGGAGAATACTGGCCTGATAATGCTTCTTTTCTGGAATACTATAAAGTATGTTTTACTTCTCTTCCTCTTCTAATATAGTAGAAAAAAATGATACAAAGAAGGAAAGAGCAAAGAAAATCATAAAAGAAACAGAATTTCTAAAATACAATGTATTAAAATTTAACATAACTAGATTTGATGGATTTATTTTATATTAAAGGGAATGACAGAAAATCTTTCCAGTATATGTGGCTTCACTCTTCTCCAGATATATTTCTGATCTGTTCTAAAACTCACAACTCAATATTTTAATATCACAAAACTCATAATTACTGTTTCTGATACTACCATAACTGAACAATACAGTTTAAAGAATCTTTAAACGACAGCACCCTGCTCTGAGAAGATTTTTTTCACTAGCTTACACAATGTAATTGAAGATGGTCATTTCTACTTCGTAAATATAGATTTTTTTTTTTTTACCGTTCAAAGAACAGAAAAAATACTGATGTCAATAAAGAAAATCACTGCGCTGTTAAAGCCTTAACAGTGTCTGTAAAAAAACACAGCCATGGTGAAATTTTTATGGGTTTTGGGAGTCCGATATAAAGTGAACTTTCTGACTGTAAGTTTGATTAGGAACAGGTAGTGTGTGTGCTGTCAGAATTCAAAGTGATGTACAGGAAAGAGCCATAAGGAGCCTGAAATGAACAGTTCACTGGAAACCAACCTGAGAGAGTAAACAGCTGTATTTATTCATTAATTTATGTATTTCTGTATTTACTGTTCCTGAAGATCGAACCCAGGGCTTCCTGCCTTGCTAAGCATGCACTGTGTCACGGAGCTACCACCCCAATACCGATGCATTTTACAGAACCTCCTCTCTCATCCACACCAGAAAGGAAAATTCAAATTGTAAAGAACCCTAAATCCTATTATAAGTTATAATTGTTCTTAAATTACATCAATCTTTTTAAAACAGTCCATTGGCCAGTATAAAGTGACTTTGGAAGTCTTATCTGTAAGCTAAAAACATAATTTCTATATTCACTATATTTTTACGTATCACATATATTGTCATCATATCTTTAAAGATATCAAAATATCTAAGTTTATCATTGCTACCAAAATATCTTCAAAAGTAATGTGATTGTGTGTGTGTGTGTGTGTGTGTGTGTGTGTGTGTGTGTGTGTGTGTGTTAAGCTACAACCCCAGCCCTAATTCATGGTTCTTTTTTCAAAAAAATAGTTTATTGGTGTGAAGGTGTCAGATTCCCTGGAACTGGAGTTACAGAGAGTTGTGAACTGCCATGTGGGTGCTGGGAATTGAACCTGGGTCCTCTGGAAGAGCAGCCAGTCTTATTAACCACTGAGCTATCTCTCCAGCCTCACTAACTCATGTTTCTTAATGAAAGAGACAAAATGTCTCTGTATCAATGGAGATCTCTAGCTTAAATCTTTATTCAGTAACAACAAAACCATTTTGCTGAAAGTTTTGGAAGGTAGATTATTTTATTTGATCTGCTAGCTTTTTTTTTTTTCTTCACAGAGGAGAAAAACAAATCACACAAAACTGGCTGAAATAACACAACTTCCTAGACGTCTGTGGAAACCTTGTTTTAGAATGCTGAGACAACCATACTTCTAATAACTATTCACAAGCAAGGAGTCTATGCATGACAGAAGCACATTCACCTGCAACCTTAATCATAATACCTATGTGGGGAACATAGAGAGAAACCTCCAATCATTACTTCTAAGGGTTTATGCCAGGCTTCTCAGAATAATATGGAATATAAATGTGAGTAGCTCAGCATTTTCATGTTAAAAAGTTCATTTGCAAAAACACAAAATAAATGAAAGAAAAATAATTTATGCAGGACAGCTAATCCAGTAGTTTGTTTCTGGACTTAATTGGATTTATCTAGAATTGATATTGAGTGTCAGAGTTTGTTATGTCATCAACAGAAGCCGTAGTCACCCAGTATAAAAGACTCCATGGGAAGAAGTGAATTGCAAGATTGCAAACCTCAAACCAAAGACATAATATGAATTCGCTTGACTTGATTGCCCTACAATTACTTCTTAGTCAAGTGTGTTGCTGAGTTCACATGCCAGCTTGATGCTGTCTCTCCCACATTTCCATCCCCTACATTAACCTCCTAAAAAGAAACAGTGAAGGAAATTAGTGTCCATCAGAACGTCTTAGAGAATGGTGGCATGTCTATTCTACCTCCGCAAACCAGGACATGGATGGTGGGAGGTATTGCTTATAAAGGAAGAAATGGAGCATCTAAATTTCAAAGGCAAACACAAGATGGATGACAATGGATTTATCTATCATGTAGAAAAGTGAATTTGTTCTTTGAAAGTAAGTAAGATAAACTGTGCCTGTGACACAATTGGCAATGAAGGGGGAAAGTACTACAGGTCTTATAGTGTGTACCCATGCATGTGCACTCATGTACATGGGATATGTATACAGATAAATGTTCAAATTTTAAATGGTAATTATATATCCTTTATTGAATTTTTTTTCTTTTATGTTGAAACTACTGTTTTCTGTCATTTAAAGAGACTTGTGATGTGTAATGTTCAGAAGCTGAAGTCTAAAGGTCTAGGTTGGTTGCCTAAAATTCTATTCTGAATGCCAAGTGTGTGTGTGTGTGTGTGTGTGTGTGTGTGTGTGTGTGTGTGTACATTCATGTATGTGCTCATGTGGAAGCCTGAAGACATCTTTTAGATGTCAGTTCCCTCCTCCTCCATGGTTTCCAGGCTGAACTCTGGTGGTCAGCCTTGCAGAGTTGACAAGTACTTCTTCAGATCAAAATGCAGTGAAGAGCTTCTCCTTCTGAGATGATGTGGTCTGTGTGGCTCCGCTCTTCCAATGCCAGGCCTCATAAGTCTGGGAGCCATCTGTGTGAGTGGGAACTTGAGCATTACTGCTCATTATCAAAATAGAAAAGTACGTTGTGGTGTAAGCTGGTAAGCTGAAGATCCTGCAAGGTCACACTTCGCATTTTACTTCCACTGGCAAACCAGTAGGATTGTAAAGTCAGCAAGCCATTCAGGTGAATTTATCACTGGGCAAACAAATGAGCAATATCTGCTCTCACAGTGGGGCTCCACTCAACATGCCCCTCCCCATCATCTGGGAATGCTCACCTTGTCATAGGTTGTCACTGCCAATGACACTCTGCACCTATTTTACTTTTTATTTAGTGTGCCTATTCCTTGCCAGACTATAATGTCTAGAAAGCCAAAAACTTTATTCACTTTATTTAGTTGTGATGACTTCCCAGTGTTTATGCTTCCCAGGAGAGATGTTCAGGGACAGCTGTTAAACTATTGAGTGAGTAAGAATAAACAGCAGAGGAAGGCGTGGTTCTATCAGTGGACATTTGGTTGATCCCCCAGCCTATTTTATTGTTCATCGCACTGGTTGGAATTGAACCAAGGACATTACCACTGAGCTCCATCCCTAATCCACCACACCACATCTCAAATCCATTCCAAGAATGGTTCCCAAAAGCTTTAGCCCTGAGTGTTAAAACTAATAAGTACTTTTTCTGAAAATCATACTTATCCTCCTTACAACTCTAAAAAGAGAAAGATTTTTAAATTCTCTTGTCACATTAATTGCAAGTTATATAAGAAACTGAACACTGGGATGACTTCATAGTTGTGTATGTAGCCCTCGGGAATGACCTGTATGCTACTGAGTTAACATATTCATTACTGAACTCTGAGGAAGACGTTTTTATAGGGATGGATGTGTGCACAGCATGGTTAAAGTGTTCAAGTAGTTTGTGGGATTTAACATGACAAAGAGACATAGCTTATATAGGGAGACAGGTTGCAGCAGGTGGCCAAGTTTTCCTGGGCGAAAAGTCCAGACCCATCCATATAGCACCTGTGTATTACCTGAAAGGCATCCTGTGGAAAGAAACAGGTTGTCCAAATAAAGCCTTTCAAAATGAGAATATCATTCACGGATTCATGATTCAAAGAAACCACTTTATAATGGAACAGAAGCCAGGTAGTAACCAAGTTTGTCTTGATAGTTACGAGGAACAGAACACGCTGGAGCTAACCATTGTTCTCCCCAGTTAAGGAAAATTTCTCAGGGTGGAAAGCTGAGATAAAGAATGACTGTTGAATGGGATTTGGTTACTGGGAGGGAATGCTGTCTTCCAGAAGACTGTATGATCATGGAAGCCATGTGAACCACTTCGGTCTTCACAAAGTCACTTTTTCCACTGTTGGTGTCTGCCAGGCAAGCTCCCTGTGTCTTCCATTCTCACTTATTTTGATGGCTGATTCCAGATAGTGGAGAATGACACATCCTGACACACATGGGCTATTTGTTTATGTGTATTCAAAGTGTGAATTTTATTTTAGAAAGTGTGTTGAACATGCTGAATTTTTAATATTTTTATATACTTTAAAAGTTCATCATTTTTTTTTGTGTGTGAAGTTCTGATTCCTAAGAGTTATGCTTCTCTTTTTTCCCAAAGAACTCGTTTTTGATAATTTTTGATATTCTGGTCTGCTAAACTGAATTGTCTCAATTCCATTTCACTAGAAAATGTTCTCTGCTTAGCTCTATGTTTTTAATTAACCATTCATTAGTAGATATTATTTACACAAATGATGGTTCAAACGGTACTGTGTATTTTGACCATGCTACATTCTTTCCCTTTAATTACCTAAGTTTCTACTGCTGTGATGAAATATCATTACCAAAAGCAAGTTGGGAAAGAAAGGGTTATTTCAATTGACATATTGCAAGTCACAGTCCATTGAGGGAAGCCAAGACAGGTACTCAGGGCAGGAACTGATCAGAGACCACGGAGAAATGCTGCTTACTGGCTTGATCCACAAGGCTTATTCAGGCTATTTTCTTGTAAAACTTAGGACCATCTGCCCAGGGGTGTCATGGCCTATGCTGAAATACAATGACCTCCCATCATTAGTCAAGATAGTACCTCATAGGCTTGCCTACCGACCAATACTATAGATGCATTTCTCAATTAAGATTTCCTCTTCCCAGCTATTTCTAGGTTGTTGTTTTCTTTTTTAAGTTAGAAAAGAAAAATCAACACACCCTCCCTGACTAGTACACTTTTCACACAGTCTCCTTTCTGTCTTCCTGTCTATATAAGTAAAGTCTAGGTTCTAGTTATTTTTAAAAAAGATAATTATCTTTCACTTAACAGAATGAGCTCTAGCTCCATTCACCTTCTGCTAATGACAATGCTGTTCTTTTTTTTTTAATGGCTGACTAAACAACATTGTGTATATATACCACATTTTCTTTATCCATTCACATTTTTGAAGATATTTTCACTGCATATGGAATTTCCTTGATAGATTATTCTCTCCTTATTCTTTGTTTTAAGATTATCAGTCTGTTAATGTCCTGGCTTACATTGTTTCTGAGGAACTCTCTATTTTAATGCTCTTCACGGTCGTCCTGTAGGTACTATTTCTTCTTCTCTGGCTGCCTGAGAAGTCTTCTCTTCTTTGATTTTCATCGTTTGTGCATCTAGGCACATGTGGTGACCTTGCTCTGGTCTGTTTTTATTCTCCTTAAGGCCTTTTGGAGTTTTATATCTTTCCATGGATATAAAATTAGATTTTTTTTAATTGTTTTGCAGACAATATCTATTTGGAAATGTTTTCTGTCCTCTTTCCCTAGGGGTGCCCACTATTATGCATACCCCACCCTTGGGTGCTGTGCTGCAGCCCTTGAACAAGCCATTTGTTTCCTACTTCTTTAACTCTTTCTACTTCAGTTTGAATCATTTCTATTGACCACATTGCAAATCAGCTAAGCCTTCTGGTTCTGTCTTTTAATTTATAACATTTCCACTTAACTCATCCTGGATGTTGAACTGTCCATGTTGTTGCCCCATTCATGTCTGACTTTTCCACTAAATAACTGTTGTTGACTTTTTTTTGAGCCTTATTATATAGTCCAGGCTGACCTCACATTCGCCATGTAGCCCATGTTGCCTCCAAACACATGTGAGTTCCCCTGAGCAGCCTTCCAAGTGTTGGCATTCCAGCTGTGAGACACCGTGCTCCATTTCCAATCACTTTCTTCTTTAATAGTTGGTCAATCAAATTGCCTTAAAGCTCCTGTTGGGGAGAATTGATATCTCAAGATCTCTTTCTTCTTTAGTGTCTGCCTTAACTTCTTTTTATAATGGCTTGATTTTCTAGATGTATTAATATCTCCCATTCTTTTGATTATTAGACATAGAGTAGAGGCTGTAGAAGAAGGACTATCTTTATCTTACAAGGATGTCAACTATATAAATATTATTGAAAATATATTCGAGGGGGGGTGATGCTGTTGGTGTCTCTGCTATTAAGATATAAAGAAGTAAAATAAACCTCTAGGAAACTGTGTGCCCAAAAGCTTGCATCCCAGGTACAAGACAACATTTAGCTGCCTCAAGAAGAGGGAATAGAAAGCTAAGATGCTTCATTAGGCAGACTCGTTTGCTGTCCAACACGATAAAGGTGAGTTTTTCTTATGAAGGTAGGCTTTCTTAAATCCCATCAGAAAATATTCGAGTAGTCTAAATTAGGGTTATTCTTCTAAAATCAACCCACTATACCCAATCCTTCTGTCACAAATGGGCTTCAGGGCTCAAGGAATTGTGGGACAAAATAATACTGCTGTGATTACTACTGGTGCTGGTACTCAGTTGCATTTGGTCCATGACATAGGACCTCTTCGAGTCGTCCCAGCATTTAAGACACAATGTGAACCAAACTGGTTGGCATGTGAGTCAGGTCAACTCTTAGGCCCTTCAGAGTTCTTGATGAACTTCAGAGAATGCTATCTAGAGGTTAGAACTCCACTGGAATCTGCATGGGATCCCAAGTCTAAGATGGTTTTGTGTCTCTTCCTTTGCTACCGTGCCCTAGTAATTATCTTCTGTACTCTACATTCTAATTGTTGTCTTTTCTACTCTTCTCTCAAGGGCTTTAGGTACTTGGTTCATGGGGTAGGGGGAGGGAAGGAGGAGGAGGAAGGAAAAGAGGAGGAGGAGGAATCAGGCTTTTTTTCCCCCATGAATGCTAACCCCTGTTTCACTATGGTCCTGAAATGACTTGTCTCTGGCCCCCTGACTACTTGAGCACCTGGTAGACTAGTAGATAAAATAGCTTAAGCATAAACTTTTCTTGTGCCCTGAGCCCTCACCTGTAAGATGTTCTTACAGAATTCCTTACCACTCCCATTCTTTTCCTTTGTACCTATGTCTCTTGTACATGCCAGCTACATGCTGGCAGTTGATCCAGTCTGTTTCTCCCATGTCTATTCATCTTGGTTGTCATGAGGAATTAACTCTCCACCGAGTTCATGAAAAGACAATCTTGCAGAAAGTGAACTGCATCTTTATGTCTTCCTCTACCAGCCAAACTCATATACTGAAGGCTCATCACCAATAGAATATTAGTAGAAGGTGTTGTCTTTAGGAGGTAACTAGGTTAGAAGATCTCTACCCTCAAGAATGAGAGCAATGTGCTTATAAACCACAAATAGCCAGCTCTCCCCTTTTCCTATATCTTCTCCACAATGTGAGAACGAACACAGGAGAACTGAACAGTCTTCCATTTGGAGGAGGGTCCTGGCCAGAACCTGACCATGCAGATTCTGGTCTTCTAGTTTCCATTACCATGACAGTGGCAAGTCAATTTCTGTTGGCTTTGTTCTTGTTTGTTTTTGAGAAGCTATCTGGTTTTGTATACGTTATGACAGCAGTCTGAACAGAACAAGACAATGATCTGGCCTTTTCTTCTCATTAGGTTTGTAGCAATTATCTCTGCAGCTTCTCACTCATTTAGGAGATAAGCCCTGGAAAGAGGATATTGTCTAACTCAATCTTCACATAGAATATTGTCTAACCGAAAAGACTATTATTCAATCTGTTCACTCTATAAAGACTTCCCAAGCACAACTGAATAAGATTCACACATTATCAATTTCCAAAGATATGAACACCATGGTGAAAAAGTAATGTTCAAGATTTACTACCAAGGCACCAGGAAGGAAAATGAGTGGTTGCTAATCTCCTTAGTAAACTTGTAATCCCATCTGAAGACCAGCATCCTTAGCATCAATCTTTCTCCATAAAAATTCTAAACTCTGTGTCAGTCTAGAGTAGTGGTTCTCAATCTTTCTAACACTGCAACCCTTTAATACAGTTACATGTTGTGGTGACCCCCAACCATAAAATTATTTTCTTTGCTACTTCATAACTGTAATTTTGCTACTGTTATGAATCATAATGTAATATTTTTGGAGACAGAGGTTTGCCAAAAGGGTTGCCACCCATAAGTTGAGAACCACTGGTCAAGAGACTCCTAGTTCCACGCTAGCCTATTTAGCTGGTTGAAGGAACTCAAGGCATCATGCTGGTTCTCTGCTTCCTCACTCAGCGGAGTAAAGGGCCTGGATCAATGCAGTTTGGTCTCTCGTAGGCCCTTCAGAGGCAGACAATGGTTATTATACAGATAGCAGCCATCCACCCACTAGCCATTTTTTTTTCTCACCACAAACTTAACTTCTTCCTGTTTTAAAATAAGGATGTTGAATTAAAGAAGCTTCAAAATTTTGCCTGAATGACAATTTGGGGGTTTCTATTTTGTATTCTGTCATCAACAAGAAAGATGAATTATATGATTGAAATTTGGAGGAAGACCAAAATACACGTTCTAATCTTTTTTTTTTTTGTCAATTGTGAAAATTGAAACTAAAGAAATTCAACTCATTTTCCCAAGGCTGCAAAAATGTAAGAATGAAAATAAAAACCAGAGAACATGATTGAAGACTCTCTTTGCTTGGCCATAAGAGGGTAATCGTGCAGATAGCTGTAGATGGCTGCATCCGAGAGTGGGGGTGGGGAGTTAGATGAATTGTATTCAAATCCTGCATTTATTGCTAGCTGACACGAACGTAAACAAAATGACTCTACTGGCTAGTTTTTGCCCACTAGACACAAGCTAGCATCATTTGGAAAGGGGGAACCTCAGAAGAATGCCTTCATGACATTGGCCTGTAGGCAGGTCTGTGAGGCATTTTCATTGTTAATGATTGACATGAGAGAGCCCAGCTCACCTGGGCAGGTGGTCCTGTGTTATACAAACAAGCTGATGAGTCACTGGAGACCAAAGCAGTCAACAGCACTGCTCCGTGGTCTCTGCTTCAGTCCTTGCCTCAGGTTCTTGCCCTGACTTCCTCCAACAGTGACCTTTAAGATGAAATCACCCCTTCCCTGCTGACATTGCTTCTGCTCATGGCGTTGGTCACAGCAGGAAACTACAGTGGCTCAGTCTCTCTAACCTTCAACTTAGCTCTTCTCTTCAAATAGGGCCAAGGGTGGCCGGGCGGTGGTGGCGCACGCCTTTAATCCCAGCACTCGGGAGGCAGAGCCAGGCGGAACTCTGTGAGTTCGAGGCCAGCCTGGACTACCAAGTGAGTTCCAGGAAAGGCGCAAAAGCTACACAGAGAAACCCTGTCTCGAAAAACCAAAAAAAAAAAAAAAAAAAAAAAAAAAAAAAAAAAAAAAAAACAAAACAAACAAATAGGGCCAACGGTGACAACGTCTTTTTCCAAGTGCTGGGATGATTGTTAAATAACTGTCATTGACGTGCTCCATGTTTTCTGAGGTTCTTTGAAACAGTAAAATGTCCTTTGTGATGTCCCTTTAAGGACTTCAGATGCATGAGCAGTAGGGAAAACTGCTAGGCTGGAGATTCTTTGACATGTTTTCAAGGGCCGTGTATCGCCCCATCTCATAGGTGTCAAGTATGGGAAATGCCAGGCCAGAGTGCAGGCTTGTTTTCTGCTGTTTGTTACGCAGAACGGATGACTTGAAAACTGCTCTGATTAACCGAGAAAGCCTGTGTGCTTGTGAGCATGTGGAAGATGACATCACATCGTACTGCCAGAATGGCAGCATTCTGGATGAAAATGGGGGTGGGGTGGGTGGGAATTTATGGGGAGGGAGGGTAGCGCACGCCTTTAATCCCAGCACTCAAGAGTCAGAGGCAGGTGAATCTCTGAATTTGAGGCCAGCCTGGTTTACAGAAGTGAGTTACCTGGGCAGCCAGGGCTACACAGAGAAACTCTGTCTCGAAAGCACCACCAACAAACAAACAAACAAAACAATACAAAGAAAATAGGGGTGAGGATGAGCGTAGGGGATGCAGTATGATGTCGATCAAAGCTACAAAGTTTCCTGTAGACATATTGGCCATAGAACTCACTTCTTCCCTTAAGAAATAGCTGTGGCAGCGTTAAGTGCCAGCTTGGAGTTTCCAGTGTGTATTTTCAGGCCAAGGGTATAATTTTTATTCCTGTTTATTGACTAAGAACTGCTCCATTTGCTGAACTAACCACGTCGTGAGGCCTTGGGGCGCCTTGTGGTTTTGCCTGCAGTACCTACTGCTCTCCCATAGATGGCGGCATTTCACAAACAACGTCCCCAAAGCAGCCTCCTAATCTGTTGACAGGATTAGGGACCCCTGTTATTTTATAGGAAGTAAATACATCTTTCTGGTCTTCTGGAAACCTCAGAAGTGTTTGAGAATGGTAAGAAATTCTTTATTCCGTGGCAAAGGTATCAAATGAATATTTACAGCGTTTAAAACAATTACCCCAGACTGAAGCGAACTCCCTGCTAAAAGCCCTGCTTGCTCGCATTTTCTGTTTCAGGGCCTCGCTACAAACTCCCGCACAGTAGGTGTGCTTTGTAGGGACCAAATTTTTTGGCTGTCATAGGTGGGAATGAATGGGGACAGGGACACTCTTCACTTTCTAACCAGATGAGGTGTGTAGAAACTAAAACTCTCGAATCATTGTGTAAATATAAACCACATGGTGGTGTAACTATGGGGAATAAACAGAATAAAAGATATCAATGTGAGGAAAAACTAGCAAGTTAGTAGGTATGTTTAAGCAAAAGGTTAACATCAGCTCCAAAGTCCACTGAAATTCTCAATTGTACATGACGTCGAAGTGTCTGGTCATGAGTTGGGGCTTGGTTTTCTCTTTCTCTTTTCAGTTCTGTTCTTCTCTCTTCTTTCTCCTCCACTCCCCTCCTCTTCTCTCCTTCTTCCTTGTCTGTGTTTCCTGAGCTAGGTATTTTGTTGTTGTTTGTTTGTTTGCTGTAGCCCAGACTGACTTTAAAATCAATGTCCCCAACCCCTCATACCTCAGCCTCCAAAGACAGGAATTTCAGACTTGAAATACCACAGAAAGTTCCGTGTGGGTTTTGTGTGTATTGTATGGGGGGGGGGGTTGCTCACATGTGTGTAGGGGTGGACACAGATGCCTGTGAAGGCCAGCAATCTATGTCATGTGTCTTCCTCCATAACTCCTCACTTTATTGCTTTTCAGCAGGGAATGCCATTGACAGGCTGTACTGACAGTTCCCCCAGGATGCTCCTGCCTCAGCATCCCTGGCTGGGCATACAGACACAGTTACTAAACAGGTATTTAAGTGGTGCTGAACACTTGAACTGAGGTTGTCATGCTTGTATTGCAAACAGTTTGTCCACTAAACCACTTCCCCAGTCCTCATCAGTATTCTTAAATACGCTTTAGACATATTTCAAAAATGACACAAATAATTGTCTATCAATGAGAGTTCCAGTGGGGCAATTAAATGATTGCATTCGTTGAGTTCCCCAATGTTCTCAGATGTCTTGCATTTTTTCTAATTTTATTTTTAGGACTCAATTTGTTCTACCTTTCAACAAATTGATGATTTTTTTCCTAAAAACAATGTTTGATGTGTGAACATTAATCAAATTAGGTGAATGATTATCATTTTTGAACTGCATTGTCATATATTTAAGATTAAGGTTTCAGTGGAAACCATGCTGTGGTGACAATCTACTGCCTGGTCCTTCATTGGGGAATAGTGTGTAAATACTTGAGCAAACAATGGAGACAACTTTTCTTTAAATTCTGATATGAAATTGAATGGTTGAATATTGGTCTGCAGTATAAGACCTTGTACCATCCTTCCTTAAATTTATGAAGAATAATTGGATAAATTGATCTTACCACAAATGAAACTGATACCAGTTATTAAATGTAGTATTTGCTCTTCCTCCATTGTGCTCATCAGCCCCCATAGATTCAGTATCCACAGGGGTAACATATAATTCCTAACTCTACAAAGCCAATAACATTAGCTCATCAAGTGTTATTAGCCACCACAGTATAGATTTAATGTGGGGCACTTACCTGAGTCATGAGGCACGCAAGAATTTAGAGATTTGATATATGTGGCAGCTTCTTCTTGCTTATTACCCCTCCCAGTATGTAATGTCACATGATTGCATGTGTGTGCAGTGTGATGGATGCAGCTGATAATGGCCTATGCTTATGGATGAGTCAAGACCCATCCAGAGTATTTAATTTGACAGGATTCAGCCTGGTGTAGCGAGAGCATCGCATATTTGTGTAGTATTGGCAACAAATATAATTTGATAATGTGATGACATGAACCTAAAGATGATAAAATTCAAACTATTAGTTTTGTTATTGGTATTTTCAGTGGATGATGATTATCCCCGACATTCTAAGTACTGCTCAAGGAAAAGAATCAGATGTCAGTCTAAAGTGTAACACTCTGTAGTGCAATTCTTTAAACTATAGTAAGAAGATATTACCTAAGACCTACCCCTTGAAGTCGTCTTTAAATAAACAACCTTGTTTGATAGATGCACAGTATTATACCCTAGATGTCTAAAACTTGACATTTTCTTTAACTGAGACTTTACATCCATTGCTACAGTTTGGGTGGAAGGCCCGTGAAAGGCCTAGGGGGTGAAGCCTCAACTTTGCAGGTCTAGAGGAAGGCATGAGGTTACTGGAGGAATGCTCTTGAAGGACTGTGGGAAGCAGGTCTCCTCCTCTATCACTGTCACTTCCTGCCACTTGGTAAGGGCTCCCCACTCCCCCAATATGTGCTCCAGCAGTAATAGGGGCCCCAAACCAATGGGATAAACAATGGTTCATGACTAAAACTTCCAAAACTCCTACAGGAAATAAACCTTACTTCTTTATGTGTTGTATTCCATAGTGATAGAAAGATCACTGACATACTCAGTCTTACTGTTGTATGGCTGTGTAGAGCCATCATGACCAAGAGAACTCATAAAAGAGCAAGCATTTAATTGGGGGCTTGCTAACAGTTCCAGAGAAGTAGTCAATTATCATCATGGTGAGAAGCATGATAGCAGGCAAGAAGTCATGGGGGTGGAGTAGTAGGTCAAAGTTTACATCTTATTTACAGGCAGCAGGCAGAGAAAGAGAAATTGGGATGAGCTTTTGAAACATCACCTGCAACAAGACCACACCTCCTAATTTTTTTTTTTTTGTTTGTTTGTTTTTTTCGAGACAGGGTTTCTCTGTGTAGCTTTGTGCCTTTCCTGGAACTCACTTGGTAGCCCAGGCTGGCCTCGAACTCACAGAGATCCGCCTGGCTCTGCCTCCCGAGTGCTGGGATTAAAGGTGTGCGCCACCACCGCCCGGCCACACCTCCTAATTTTTCTCAAACAGTTCTACCAACTTTAGACCAAGCATTCAAACATATGCTCATATGGAGAGCATTCCACCACAGCAACAAATCCTCACTTCCCTTCCCCTTCAGCCTCTGGCAAACTCTCATTCTACTTTATGATTTGGGGGATCTGACCATATTATATACAACATCATAATCTACGTTACGTACATATCATATTGTACATGTGGAACCATACAGGCCTTTCATGCTTCTTTAGCATCCATCCATCAGTGTACATGAATAGTGACGCTAGAGTGCAGAGGTCTCTCTGAGATTCACATTGCAATTGCTTTGAGCAAATGCCTAGCAGTGGTATTGCTGGATGCACAGTAGTTCTATTCTAACCCTTTGATGAACCTCCATTTTCCGTGGGGTTGCTGTATTTTACCTTCCTATCATTAGGGTACAAGTGTCCAGTCCCTCCGTGATATTGCCAACACATTTTTAAATTTTCAATGATAGCCGTACAGCTGAGATAAAATGACATCTAACTGTGGTTGTTTGTTTGTTTTCTGCTGGTCACTGCTGATAGCAGACATCTTTCATACTTCTAGTAGCTATTTCTGTGTCTTCTTTGGAGGAATATCTATTAAAAGTTTTGCTCATATTTAATGAATTGTTATCATCACCCTTTTGGTTTATTTTTTTGTTTTGTTGAGTTGTAGGTGTTCCCTGAGTCTTTCGGACATTAACTGTCTTGAGCATGGCCTGAGGATATCTTCAGGTTGCTTTTCATTCTCTTGGCTGTTCTCTGAGCAGAGAACTCATGGAAGCCCACGCCACACAATTCCTCTCTTGTATTTCATTCTAGATGCTTCATGATTCCAGGAGGTTACATTTAGATCTTCAATGCCTTCCTAGTTAATTTTTCAGGTCTGTACTACAGTTTTAAAAGTTACCATTTTCTTTTTGACTCTGTCATGAGTCTTATATGTCCAACAAATCTATAGGAATCCTTGTAAATCATCTCTCTTGATTCAAAACATAATTGAAGGGTGGTTTCAGAACAATTAGAGAGGCTAGGGAGATGGTTCAGTCAATAGAGTGCCTGTCGTACAGGTACAAGAATCTGACTTTGGATTGCCAGAACCCACATAAAAAAAAAAAAAAACCTGGCCTTGGGAGAGGAGCAGAAGCAAGCAGATCCCTGATGCTTGTTTACCAGACTGCCACACCAAATCTGTGAACTTCAGGTTCAGTGAGAGACCCTGGTCAAACTATAAAGGTGAAGAGTGATGAAGGAAAACTATCTGACACTGACCTTAGGCCTCCGTGTGCAAATACACAGCATCATACATACAACACAGCATACAAACCCACAGACACACTAAAGAACCATTGGAACCAACTGAGGTGGGTTGTTTTTGTTGGAGACAGGGTCTCACTGTGTAGACCAGGCTGGCCTCAAACTCACAGAGATCCATCTGCCTCTGCCTCTCCAGTGCTGGGATTAAAGGAGTGAACCACCAAGCCTGGCTAAAATCTTGAGAAAATTTTAAAGTAAAGTCATTAATAGTTTAAAATGCCTCTTTGAAGTCCTACAATTACAAGTAAGTATGTGATGCAGGATAATATGCTAACATGACTAGCATATTTTCAGAAAGCCTGGAGAAAAATAGGAGACTTGCTTGAAGTTTAGTAAAAGTTCCAATGCTGCAGTCTCAATGTATTATGCAATCTCTAAACAAATAAATAGAATGATTATAATGAAACAATCAGAATAACTATATAAGCCATTAACCACACACACACACACACACACACACACACACACACACACACACACACACAAAATCCTAACTACAGTTTGCTTTCCCCTTTGCGTGAGTGTTCATGTAAAGATAATGAGAATCACAAGAGAAGTCATGTTCTTTTGAGGGCTGGGAATGAGGTCACCAGAGCTGTTTGTCTGTGTTCCTGTGCTCTTGTCTTAGTTCATTAGACTTTTCCAGAGTTCGGTCAAGCCCAGCGTCCACACCTGACGTGGGCTTCTTGCTGTGCTGTCTATACTGCTTTCGGATATGACTGTGATCTGGGAAACAGTTCTGGTCCTGTCTGCATTTCTGTAATAAATTGGGCACTTATTATTTCAGGTACCTAGGTAGACTTCCTCCTTGGTTGCAAATACCATCTGACACCTTATTTCTTTCTGTTGAAGGAGTTGGGCATCACTCAGTCCCTTGCAGTGTCGTCCCCCTCCCCGTCATCATCACTCCACATTAGAGTGTTTCTCATGACTGAAGGACTCTGCTGCTGATGTCACTGCCATTCAGTGTATCCAGAACACTTCCACAAAGCTCACTGTCAGAGCCTTCAGTCTCTAACCCCATCTCAGCCCTCGGCCTGATTGTCAAGGTGATTCTCCAGCCCTGCCTTCCCAAGGAGCACTAATTAGGTCAGCTCAGTTCTTCCTGGCTCTGAACATGGCATGTGATCATTGAGTCAATGACTTCCTTCTCTTTCCCCACATCAAGCATAGTCTCTGCTCTGCATTGCCTGTGTCTAAAACCTCCTCCTCCTTAAAGTGCCAACTCTGATACAGTCACAGATTTGTCCCCGTTTAGAACTTGGCCCAGAACACTACCAAGAATCAGCAACCAGTCCCTAGGAGGCAAAGTGGACCCAAAGGCCACACAGCATCTGTAATGTGTCTTTATTATTCAGGTGACAGTGGCTTCACTTGTTTCCTCAGATCTTTCCTTGCATATGTCCTAAACTCCACTTTGGTTTATCTTTTTCTATCCACACCTAGACTGAATAAGTGCTACTGTTTCGTAGGATTTTACACTGTGTACTGCACAGTAAGTACTGTGATTAGGTAACTCTCAGCTTCATACTAATATCCCTCTGCATGAAAGCAACATCTCATAGTCCTGTTGTACACAACAAAGGGAGTCCTTCCACAGCATCCTGGCTAAGCACACTGTGCTAATTCAGACCAATGTAATTGCATAGATGAACAGTTTTATATGTGCACTTATCTGAGCTGAGGGAAGCCCACATGTCTAGAGAAATATTATTTCAAGGTGTGGCTGTGATGTTATCTTTGGAAGAGACTAGCATTTGAGACAGTTGCCTGGGCAAAAAGACCATGCTGTCTCACAAGGGTAGGATTCATGCAGTCTGTTCAAAGCCCTAACAGAATAAGAATGCAGAGAAAAGATGGACTTTGTGAGTTTATTTAAGCTAGGCCACTTATTTCTTAGATTTAAGCACCTTAAATTCTCAGACCTTAGGCTGATGCTTACAATGTTTATTCTACTGCTCCAGAGTTTGTGTTCTGTCTCCACAAACAAATTCCCCAGTTCTATTATCCTAATTTTTCCAAGTCAAATCTTCAGTTGCAACACGGTAGAAAGCTACCAATAAATGGATACCATAAGGACTGTGCACCATTTCTGTGGACCAGGCCACGGTGGAAAGCTGCGATAAATGGATACCATGAGGACTACGTGCCTTTTCTGTGAACCAGGCCATGGACTGTCACCCTTGCTGTTTTTCTAGCAGTAGAACATGCAGCCACTAAAATTCTCCTTACTGTTGTTGTTCTGTGCAAGACTAGCTTGAGATCATGGTCTTGACTTCCCATGGGTGACAGTGTGAGTTTTAAACATCCCTATATTCCCTAAGGCATGACTTAGGAGGGCGAGAGAACAGGATTTGGTGATAGCAAATTCCATTACCCATTAAGTGGAAATCATGGTAGTTATGTCAAAGGAATAGTTCATTGAAAAATAAAACGTATTTGAGGTGGATCCTGATTATATAGCCCAGACAGGCCTTGAACTTACAGCAATCATTTGTCTTAGTTTCTCAGATGCTGGGATTACAGATGTAAGCTATCAGGTCTGAGAATTTCTAAAATGTTTTGAGAGTGAGAAGTAATATAATAGAACAAGGAATGTTTTGGTAAAAGGTTCACAAAGGAAAAATAGCTGACTTAGAATTATTTCAATCTAGAGAGACCTAGGTGTTGTGGTACATGTCTGAAATCCTGGGAAGCTAAGACAAAAGAAGAGTGTCGTGATTTCAATGCTATTCTGGATTCTATGGCAAAACCCTGCCTAAAAATAAACAAAACTCCTGAAGCTCATGGGTTCCTTACTGAGGCCATATGCACTCTGGAAGCTTGCTTACTTGTACTTGAGCTCAAATTGTTGTCAATCTAGTGGTGAGTTGACTGTGATTTGGTTCAGTTCCCTCCTCTGTGATTTGGAGTAATAAAATCTCTTCTGTCTTTGCCCTGAGATAGACTTAGAGTTAGGTATAGTGAAGGGATCCAGAAGACATTCAACAAAGACTTGTTGCATGGTATCTTCATTCGGAAGCATTTGGTTGCTGTATAAAATGTATTAGACAATCAAGTTAAAAATGAAAGTGTAGGGTGTTTTTTTTTTTGTGGGAAAGAGGATTTTGGCTTATGAGAGTTTGGTCCATGATCCACTGGCCCTGAATTTTTTAGTTCTCTTACAAGGCAGCCTAGTCTATCTTGGTGGGAGTTCACAGTGAAAGAAAGTTGCTTATCTCATGGCAGCTAGGAAACAAAAGGATAGAAAGAGACTGGTGTCCCACAATCCCCTTGAAGGACAGACCCCAATAAGCAGAAGACCCCCCTACCAGGCTTCACCTCCTGAAAGCCTACCACCTGCCCAGAGTGCCACCCTTCCTGTTCACTTTCTTCTGCTCTGACGCAATTGTCAAACTGTGGCTCTTCCCTTCCCCAGGATGCTTTTGAAGGGAGAACAGTGATGAGCAAAGAATCTCCATGGATACTGAGCACAGATCTGACTGTGGAAAGAGAGATTCATCTGAGAAGAGAACCCTGTAGAAGTAAATGATCTGCTACTTTGCTGCCTCAAAACCACAGAAGTTTGACCTCTTGAGTTACAAATATGAAATATGACAAGTACCTGTGTTCTGGAAGAGATTGTACTTCCTGGAAAACAAAACTGAGTTCTTCTAGGTGACCCCTAGATCTTCAGAAAACAGTGGTCAAAGAGCCATTGAGGATTTATGGGCTAAGGCAGAAAATTTGAAAAGTCAGAAGCACACTGGCTTGCTTCGAAAACAGTAGGAAACAATATGAAGGGGGGTGGTGGTAAGGTAGACATCTGTGAGTAACAGAAAACACAGAGTGGTTGCAATGTGTTAGAAAAGGAAGCCTCTTGCAACATCATGCAAAAGAAACATAAATATGCTCTTACAAGCTATAGGGCATACATTGGGCATCTTTGATTCTTTGGGCAGGGAATGTGGAAGAACATTACAATGTCAAATATTTCTATGGCATGTGTTTGACAGCCCTGATTCTTGAGGCATAGAGTGTGGAATGTTAACATCTAAGATTTCTAAGCCTGGGATCATATGGCCTGGGTATGTGCTGTGCCTCCATTAGTTTCTGACTGAGAAGACTGAGCTGAATAAAAAGAAGCAGGCAAAATATTTTGGTGATCATGTCTAGTTAAACAAACATTCATGATATGAGCTACCTGGTAAACCAGGTTCCAAGAGCATGAGTAGCATTGCCATATCCTGTATTGAGATATTTGATTACACTGTGTAAAGATATGTCACTGTGATTGATTTAATAAAAAGCTAAGTGGCCAATAGCTAGGCGGGAGGTATAAGCAGGAATTCTGGACAGAGAGAGCTGTGGGAAGAAGAAAGGGGAGTCATGAGCCAGATGCAGAGGAAGCAGGATATATAGGAGGAGAGTTAAAAGCCACAAGCCACATGGCAGCACATAGATGAATAGAAATGAGTTAATTTAAATTATAAGAGTTAGTTAAAAAACAAGCCCAAACTAAAGCTAAGCTTTCATAATTAATAAGAAGTCTCCGTGTCATTATTTGGGAACTGGCAGTACAGAGAAAGACTTGTTACATATGGCATCCAATGTGGGGGTTCGAATATCTAAACATAGGGCCAGAGAAAGCTAAGAAAAGTTCTGGACAAGGAGCCAGAACTTTTATAGCCCTGAAGTCTCTCAGGAGGGCCAGTGCTCAGCATACAGAGGTGTGGTTACTGGCTGTTGTCTACAGGCTGGAGCCAGCTGCCAATGCCATGTGCTAAGTTGAGTTATGTGGCAGCTGACATAGCAGTTTAAGATTTGTCTCACACAGTCAGAGAACACTGCAGGTGCTCAGTAAAGACAAATCCAGACAGAAAAAAAAAACTCTAAACAGGTTACAGTGTTAAAAATATATATATATATATAGGCTTAAAAAAGAAAATAGGTGCAGACAGTCATAGAAAAAGTAAATAGATTATAAATAATAAAATAAAGACTTTAAAGAAAAAATAAAGTAATAAAAAAAGAGCAGGCCACATAAAGATGGGCAATATGCAGGGTATCTGGATCCTGTATGGTGCTTTGTTGACTTTAATTTTTTTAAATGCTAATGTACAAAAAAATAGCTACTGAGAGACATTGGATTATGGAAATTGCTAAATTAAGCCAATCTACATATTTTAAAATACTTTAACTTCAAAAAGAAAGTCACAAAATATGTTGTGTTGGAAGAGATGTTATGCCTTTGTTTCCATAGGAAACAAGTTATGGTTCTCTTCAAAATTAAGAAAGATCAGATTTGACTTGGGGGAAACCTCCTGATGATCTTGGCTACAGACATGAAGAAAAACACCACGGAAGACTATAGGACAGGTGATATACATGCTGATTCCTCTTCATGGGAACAGCTCTGAGATGGGATGAGACATGATAAATCTTGTTGGCTACAGAGTCCTTATGACTTATTATTACTTTATATGACATAGATGGAGGTTTATATGACATAGATGGAGGTTGGGTTATACAGTCCAAACAGACTTCTAAAGTTGACAGATACCATTTACCTGCTCAAACATGGAACAAAAAATCATCTTTAACTGACTTGTACACATTGCATATTCCATAATTGTGTTAATGCATATATATATATATATATATATATATATATATATATATATATAATATAACTTTTAAAAGTTTGCATGTTTTCAGAAAATTAAAAAAAAGACCAAACACCAATGAAAACAAGTAGCCCAGATGATCCAGCCTCTCAGAGTGCCTCTGTTGCAGTTTATTCAAAATTTTGCATCTAAAACATCATCAAAGCTGCTAGCTGAGATGGTCCAACCTCTCAGACTACTCCAGCTAGGACTTCAGATGATCCCTGCACTTTCCCATTACACAGAGCTGGACAACAAATGATACAGCTAGGACTTGACCATTTTTCCAATTTTCTCAGGGTCCCGTAAAGATGCCAGTTACCCCAGACAACAGGAGGCAGTCTAGAGAACACAACACACACATTCCCAAGAGGTGGGATGGGTGGTTTTGGTCATTTGGTTGATTATGGACATTTATCATCATTTAGGAGGGTTGGTTTCAAGTTGTTATTGGTTATGGTTAGGAAAAAAGCTAAACAAAGGAGATTAAATGCAGGGTTCCCTTTCTCAAAGGAAAAAGTAGACTAGAAATGATGGGATTAAAGGGTAGATTGTTGAGTCTACTTTTGAAAAACCACTAGTCTCAAATATTTTACATTGGTATGGATTTTGGTACAGTGATATAAATTTAAAGCTGTTTTTGTTGTTCTGTATAAAATGTTTGCACTCTTTTTTAAAGTATTATACCTATGCAACTCATTTAAAATTGTAATGTAAAGTTTTAGTCCTTGAAAACTATTTAGGATAATTAAAAAATATAAGTTAGTAGTTAATCTTGTATAATAATCACACTTGTAGTCATGTTAGGTATGTTTTCAAGGTTAAACAGAGATGTATTGTAGATAGATAGGTAGTCTTCAAATACTTCAGAGACCTACATAATATGGTATTTAAGATGTTTTAATAGCCGGGCGGTGGTGGCGCACGCCTTTAGTCCCAGCACTTGGGAGGCAGAGCCAGGCGGATCTCTGTGAGTTTGAGGCCAGCCTGGGCTACCAAGTGAGTTCCAGGAAAGGCACAAAGCTACACAGAGAAACCCTGTCTCGAAAAACCAAAAAAAAAAAAAAAAAGATGTTTTAATAACCTAAGGCTTTTCATAACAGTAAGATATATTTGCCCCTGGCACCACCAATTTACTTCAAAAAAGGATGATGGGTATCAAAGAACCTCTATATGGAGTTTGCTTATGGTAGCAAAACTAGCCATTTGACAAGAAACTGCCCATGCCTTGACTGCTGGCAGTATGCTATTCAAATTAGATGAGCAGGACACAAAAGAAGGTGACTGTCGAACTTTGCCAAGAAAAGGTAGGACAGTCCTTCCTGATTCACAAAAATGTCGGTCAGGTATTCTAGGCCTGTAGGTCGAAGTTGGATGCCCCAACATTGCAGAGTAACCTTGGATGACTGTCCAGACTGCTTGCTGTTTCTTTCATTTCTATAGTTTTGGAAGTTGCTTGCTCTGCACTACCTGTTTACTCAGGTAATATTATATTCTTCCTGGGTCTCTGATGGAGTTGAAGATGAGACAATTATAGTTACAGTTTTCTTTATTGCCATATTCAAATATAGAAAAATACTTGTAGGAATTACAATTTTTTTTCTAGATTACTCAATAGATTTGATAATCTTATTTCTCCCTGGAAAGTTGGTTCATGCTTTCATTAGTGTTTTCTAAGACTTTGACAATAACTTCTTAGACATTTACTTCTTGCTTTCTTTTGTTTATTTTTGAGACAATATCTTGCTCTACAGCCCAGACTGGCTTAGAATTTACTCTGTAGCCAGGTCTAGCCTCAACTTTATAGCAATCCCATGGTCTCAGCTTCCCAAGAGTTAGAAATACAGACCTGAGGCAGCATGCCCAGCCAAAAGAGTTTACTTATTTAGTGTAGATACAGCAAAGCAAAAACACCATGGCGATGGCTCACTTTCCTAAGCAAATTTTGTAATTTTTTCTACTGTAACATGGAATTTCTTCCTACTGTGCACAAAAATGCAAACATCCTTGATGAGATATGAGAAATATCCTGAAAATTCTTAATACTGCCTTTCATCCTCTCTTGCAGGAAAATTAATGCTGGTTAATGTGAAGCCCTTAGCTTGATAATAATTGGACACAATTATCAGCAAAAACAAGTGTGTTGTGCTGCATAGACTTTCTACTAGGGACTATAATGACTACTCTCTATATTTGCCTTGGTGATCCTTGACCTTGGGTAAAATACACTTGAGAATTTCAAACTAGACAAAGACAAAATATTGACATTACTGGGTAGCCTTGAAAGTACTTGGAACATGTAGAAACAATGTCAGAAGACACAGCATAGAAGAAATCCAGATATTTCTTTTCAAAAACATGGTAATGGTGTATCAATTGAGTTTTCAGTGACATAGTTAATGAGGTAAATAAAATGAAGAAAACCTGTTATTTACAGGAGCACATTAGGTGGAACTGAATCAGTAAAGGAAATGTAAAGTTTCCCTTTACTGAATGACATTATCCCATTAACCTGTATGATCTAGATAGGACTCAAAATTGTTGCATATTTCATTTAAGCAACTTAAATTGCCCTAAATTGATGTTATTAACACACTTTGTTATGACTAAGGTTTTAAATACACAGGTTCCAGGATGAGGGCCCGTGCCCTGGAAAAGCTCTATTTCAAAGGAACTAGCCAGTAGACGAAAAGCAAACTCTGTCTCTGTCTCTCTGTCTCTCTCTGTCTCTGTCTCTCTGTCTCTCTCTGTCTCTGTCTCTCTCTCTGTCTCTCTGTCTGTCTGTCTGTCTCTCTCTCTCTCTCTGTCTCTCTCTCTCTCTCACACACACACACACACATATGTGTGGGCAGGATGTGTACATTGAAGAAACAGACACAAGTTTTCTGTGTATTTTGTTGCATGTTCCAAATAGGAAGGCAGAAATTAAAATGCCATGAAAACCAAAAGGTGAAATAGTTACAAGTTTTAAAACTATGGTTTGGGGTTTGGGGCTTTTTTGTTTTGTCTTGTTTTTTTTTTCTTCACAAAATAATAGAGGATAGACTAAATTAGTCACAATAGGAATAGTAGTATAGATGCATGCATGATACTTGTGAATTAATCTTATCACAGTTGGCAAAGAACACTCATTTGCACACATGTGAGCATGTGTGCATTTGTAATAGTTCAAAATGAACTTTTAAAGATTTGTTTATTTTGTGTTTATGTGTATGTGTTGCCTGTATAGATATTTATGTACCACATATGTGTCTTGTGCCTGTGGAGTTCAGAAGTGGGTGCCAGATCCCCTGGAACTAGAGTTATGGACAGTTTTGAGCCACCATATGAGTTCTGGGAACTGAACTCAAGTCCTTTGTCAGGGCAGCCAGTGTTCTTAACCCTTGAACCATCTCTTTAGGTCCACATTTTGTAAAACTTTTAGTGTCTTTTCATAGTACAAATTGTATTAACATTTTACACAGTTTTATTATTTTCCATTTCTCTAAATTAAAGTCTGTAGTAGTTCACTACTAATAACTAGTGTAATTTCAAGAGAGAGATGAATGGAAGAGGCCACTGGCTGTAAGACTCCAGTGTTTAAACGGCAGACATTGGGGTGTTTTCAGACTTAATTGATTTCATATTTTCAGCATCTGCAAATTGGTACTCTCAGAGTATTTGCATATTTACTCCAAAAAGGATCATAAAGATCTTTAAACTGATAAGGCACCTTTGTAGATGTAAGATTCCGTGACACCATTATGAAGAGGGAAGCTAGAACTGATCTTATCAGCCATCCACCCATTAAGGAATCTCTTGGTTCTGTCCTCATATACATGATAAACCACACAGCACTCACTGTGCCGGGTTGTCACGGCTCCAGGGAGAGCCTCTCAAGATTGGGTGTCACACCACAGCCCGTTAGGGCATGTTTGAGACATTCACAGATCAAAGAACAATCTGTGTTTCTGTGCACACCCACAAGCCTTTCTGGGGTGCTTCTTCCAGCCACAGAGACAGAAAAAAACGGTAAAAATAAAATAAAATAGCAAGTGGACAACCCATGTAATAGCCCCATGTAATGTGGGCTTTGACACCAGGATCCAGTTTTACAGGAGAGAAGGTTAGCAAAAGGAGGCAGTGTGTTCTGAAAAGGCACAGTGAGACAAAAAGCAGGAAGGGTGACGGTCGGTCACCCCCTCCATTGTTTCCTCTCACCCACAACAATAAATGGGTTTCTCTGCATTTGCTCTCAACCTGTCGCTGCTTGTCAGAGACTCTAGGTAGCACAGTGAGAGGGCTACATGGTAAGGAGATGGATCTTGATTAGTATGTGACTTGGTATTGCAGTTCAGTAAACCTTTTCTCTTTTTCCTCATCCACCCTGAATGCTTTTCCATTTGAATTCACACACTCTGAGAAAGACAAGAACTAGCTCTTGGCTTAGACCTTAAAGTTTGATACCCTGTGATCTGCTGTGGGAGATGTTATAAGAAATGATGGTAAGGGGCTAGAGAATGGCTCATCAAGGAAGAGTGATGCACCCTGCTCTTGTGGAGGGCCAGAATTTACAGTCCTCCACATTAGGTGGTTCACAGAGCCTGTAACTAAAACTCCATGGGGTCTGAGGCTCATAGCCTACTTGGGCACCTGCATTTGTAAGCACATACCACAAGACACATAATTAAAAATAAACCAAAGCTATATGAATGTAATGCATTCCCATATTTCATCTAGTAGCTTTAATTTATACTGGAAAGCTGGAAACACCCCCTAATGAGTTCAAAATGGTAAATAACAATAAAAAGTATGGTCTTCCTTAGTTCAATACATTAAAAAAATAAATTATACAATCCATCCTAACCTTGGACCCTAAATAATGAAAAATGTATGAACTGAACATCACATTAGGTATGGAAACTATTTGAAAGTGAATACAGTATTTGTATAAAACAATGTAATGAAGGTGAAGAATTCCTGGATTTTCTTCTTCCAACATTCAGTATCAAATTGTCAATCTTTTGGAAGCCCCCAGTTGTTTTGCACTGAATCTGTACTTAAAAGGAAAGATAATTTAAAAAACACAACATCCAAGGGTGAAATAAAGCGCTTTGAACTAAGTGGAGCAGGTCAGATACAAAACACAACAGTGTAGCTGAACATGTGAGCTCTACTTCCCAGGATTTGCAAGGCAAAATTTTCTCATTTTTTATAAATATCAGGACAAAATTGAATTGTTACCATATCTCCGTATGATATTTTATAGAGTGAAACAATAGGTGTGTTTTTGTCTCAAACTGGATACCAAATGCTACTGCCTCCCTGAAGTGTCGGTGCATACTGGGAATCCCAGGCCCATAAAAGGATGAGGAAGAGAGTTGGGAGTTCAAGCCTGGCTAAGCTGCATAGTGAAACTGTCTCAAAATTCTTGTAATGAAGTGATGGTTTTGTTAGGTCAGAATGCTGTTTGAAAAGTCTGCTCATTTGGCAAATTCTATCATTGCACATTATACAGTAGATGTTTCACCAGGGCTGTTTTTCCTTCTTGACTGCCCATCATTCCTTCACTCCCTCTTTTCCTGTTGTTGTTGTTGATGCAGGGTCTCCTGGTTAGCTGTTCTGTAATTCACAATCTGCCTGCCTCAGACTCTTGATAGTATTATAGCTGTCTACCTCCATGACTGACTTTACAACTTGCTGGCTTCTGCTCTTTCAAATCCACTCTTTCTTTCTCCCAATTATATTGCAATCATTTTATGAGTAGAACGATTTGCTTTCTGGTAAAGACTCTGGCTACCTGTGGCCTTTGTCCTGGTTCTTCAAATTAAGCAATTTCTCAATGACTGCTATTGCCCTTATCCTATCTTCTGTATCAGGATTAAAGTCATCAAAAATATTTCATCAGGACTAGCAAGATGGCTCACTGGGTAAAAGTGTCTATCACCAAGTCTGCCAACCTGAGTTCAATCCTGAGACCCATGGGTAAGTTAGAGAACTAAGTCTCCCTAGTTGCCATTCAGGTTCCACAGATGTGAACAACACATGAGTGTGCACACACACACACACACACACACACACAGAGAGAGAGAGAGAGAGAGAGAGAGAGAGAGAGAGAGAGAGAGAGAGAGAGAGAGAGACTAAGTAGATAAAATGTAAGAGGACTTGTGACTATTTCACCTGTCTTGGAGATCTCATCCACCTTGTCCCTTTACCCTCCTTTGCAACATCAGCTTATCTAACATGCCCACACTTCACTTCATCTTTTGATGTCTCATATGTCATAAAGATCAATAAGTCATTTTAATGTTTATAATTCTGTGAGTAGTAAAAGGGAAACAAGCAGGCTGGGGGTATAGCTCGGCAGTTTAGCTATGAGGCAGGTCACTTGTCTAGCATATGTTTGACTTCCAGGACCTCGAAAATAAACTCAAAATACGAAGCACAAATCTTAGTGCACTGTTCAGACAACAGGGACTACTGCTGTCATCTCAGAACTTCTCCTTCTCCAGACTATTGATTAAATTGAGAATAAAGAAGTAATTCTTCAACAGAAACATTTCCCAATCTACTCTTAAACCCTAAACTTCTACAAAGCCTTCCCACTCATTGTATGCTTTGTCAAAATGGACATGTCTTTGAAAACTTTTCTATTTTTTCACTTTTTGTTTATACTCTTGAGAAATGCCTCTACTCTGTCAAGACCTTACTCACTCTTTGGAAACAGGGTAAGTGCCAACTCTTCTAGAAAATGTCTCTTACGTTCTGGTAAAAGAAAGAGGGAGAGGAGAGGAGGGAGGGGGAGTTGAGAGGGTGACTTATTGAATATGTTGAAGTAGATATAGGGGAGATGGAGGCGGGACACTAGGGCTAGATATGTTCATATTTCATTGTATACATTTGACAAGTTCTCAAAAATAATGAAAGACTACAATTAAACATGTGCATGTGTGTGCTTTGTGGAGATGTCTGCACCAGTCCATTTTGAGGCTTCAACATGTCACAGTTACTCCCTGGGAGACTTTCTCCTTTGCTACCTGCTCCTCATCATGTAACTAAGAGAGCTCAGTATCCTATTTTCAGGACTCTGTGTGGATACTCAAATCCTAAGTTCCTTCTATAAAATGGGTTGGTATTGCATACAGTATACGCACATCCTCCTGCACGGTATAGACACTGCTAGGCCACTTACAACACCTGTTACATGCAAAGAAAGAACTTCTCATCTTTAGGACAAATTATTTTCTCTAAATATTTTGATCCATGCTTAGTTGGTTCTGTGGTGGTACAAAACACAGATACTGAAGGCTAACTATTTTTAAAAGATGCCTGGTCCTCACTGTACTCATGGTCACTGATTTTTTTTTCTATAGACCAGGCTGGCCTTGAACTCACAGAGATCTGCCTGGCTCTGCCTCCCAAGTGTTGGGATTAAAGGCCCAGCGGTCACTGATCTTAGAAGGATTTATTGTCAGTACAAATGCATTATTTTCTGATGAGATGTATGGGGGTAACAGGAAAAAAATAGTTGCATGAATTCTCATATCGAAGTGTGTGGCCACCTAAAAATATTGGGGTCAGGAACACAAAAGGACATGGTATGTATAGTTTCCAGATCTTAGATTAAAGGAAGTTTTTCTCTTAATGGTTGGTGCACTGGTAAAGAAAAATCATACTTGTGATCACCAGCTTACAACATGGTTTACTTCGGCTCCTGTTGCTTCTAGTGAAAGGGAAGAGGAAGGAAGGTTGACCAGCAATCAGATTGCTGTCAATAGAATGCAGTAAATTGAATTTGTGGATGTTTTGAAACTTGGAAATAGAAGAAAATGACTACAATAAAGGTTACAACAGTGTGTAGGAAACAATAAGCCAATGAAAACAGAATGTTCTCTTCTTAGGAGAGGAATAATAAAGGCAAGGGTCTGGAGAGAATAATTACAGTAAAGTTCAGCTGAATGATGCAGGGTGAGGGCTCATTTTCCTCCTACAGTCCAAAATGAGAACACGATGCTGATACTACTCTATTATCATTGGAACAAATCTGGCGTTCTGTAGGCCATTAACTATCATCTTCTAGCTTACAAAACCCTCTGATTTCATGATTTTGCCCAAGCTGTGCCCAAGAGTGCAAGGCTTATGGTTTCTTTCAGCCTAATTATGAAGGTGCATGGCCCATGTAGTAAAGTAATATAATGGATGATAAAGCTCCCCAAGAGTCTCAATGCAAGGCCAGTGCAACACGTGAGCTAATGAAAACCTGGGAAGCTTTGCAAACGAAGCCCTCACAAAGGCAGACTCCAAGGTAACGTGGAGACATGCACTGGCGATATGTGGATTGGAGGCAGAAATTCTTAAGTAAACTGGAACTGACTTTCTACAAGAGATGTGATTACTGGACTAGTTACAGTGACTATACTAGGAAGAGACCTCAGACATGAAGGGAAAGGCTTTACGACCATGTCCTGGGTCCAGGAAGAAATATCTGGGTACTCAGAACCACAAAGGTTGTTCAACATCCCCAATCAAAGGAGGATGCATACACCTCATTAACTTATCACTCTAGAGTAGCTCAAAGTTGGACAATGAGCTATCAAAATGAAGTAACAAATTGCCGTTACACAGCACAGACCATCAGCATAAGGCTTCTGACTGTCACCCATGTCCTAGATGGCAAGGTATCTTGATCTCCACTACTGAGATAAGTCTGACTCAAACCTTCCATTTTATAGCCCTAGGGTGCTCAAGGAACTCCCACGGTGTCCTCTGCCTCTGTGGCTCTGATACTGAAGTTTAATGTTGATGTTTAAGTGGTGTGTGTAGCACAGTTGCCTAGAGAGATGCTCCTTTTTTCAAGGTTCACAAATTGTCCTTCATTAGGATTGTTTGTTTCTGTTTGTCTTTAATTCTCTCTCTCTCTCTCTCTCTCTCTCTCTCTCTCTCTCTCTCTCTCTCTTTCTTAAACACACACAAACACACATGTAACACCTGTGTACATATGTACACACCTTGAATCATAGAAATCATGACCAAATAATTTCAGAATATTGCCCCAGAACTTTGCCAGAAACAAACATAGCAGTTTTACAAACATAGTTAGTAGTTAGTCATCTATAATAATCAAACTTGTAGTCATGTTAGGTATGTTTTCAAGGTCATACAGAGATATATTTTAGATAGATAGGTCATCTTCAAAGACCACAGAACATGGCATTTAAAGTGTTTAATAACCCAAGGCTTTTCATGACAGTGAGACTTGTCGGCTTCTGGCAGCTCCAATTTACTTCATAAAGGATGATGGAAGTTGAAGAACCTCCGTATGGAGTTTGCTGTCACTGTGCCAAAGCTAGCCATTTGGGCAAGAGGCTGCTCTTGCCTTGACTGCTGAGAGTATGCTATACAAAGCAAGACAAGCAGGACACAAAGGAAAAAGACTGCCAAACTTTGCCAAAACAAGGCAGGACAGTCCTTCAAAATTCCTGCTTCATAGTAAAGTCTGCCAGATATTCTAGGCCTGTAGACAGAAGATGGATGCCCCAACATTGCAGAGGAACTTTGGGTAACTGTCCAGGAAGCCAGATGTCTCTGTTAAGGTTTATAGTTTTGGGATTAGCTTGTACTGCATATCCTGTTTATTCAGGTAATATTATATCATTCTGAGATCTTTGATGGAGTTGAAGACTAGATAGCTACAGTTACAGTTTTCCTCATTTATTATAGAAGGTAAATTTGGTATAAAACTTTGGACTCATTAAGAGAGGATAGATAACAGAGTATTTTCTCTGAGTTTGCCAAATGCAAATGGACTGGATATTGTGAATGTAATTCTTACCTGATAATTGTTTTTACTGTACATAGTTTAATTCATTAAAGTTAATACTTTTCATTTCTATTTAAACAATACCTGATAATTGTTCTTATTGTACATAGTTTTACTGTGTTAGAGTCAAAACCTTTCCTTTTTATTTAAACAACAAGGGAAGAATGTCATGGAATAATCTTTTTTACACTGTGAATATATGTCACTCTGATTGGTTTAATAAAAAGCTGAATGACTAATAGCTAGGCAGAAGTTCCAGGCATGGAGGGTGCTGGGAAGAAGAAGGTGGAGATGCCAGGGAACACAGAATAAATGGGTTAAATTATAAGAGCTGGTTAGAAACAAGCCTAAGCTATAGGCTGAGCTTTCATAATTAATAGTAAGTCTTCTTGTTGTGATTTGGGAGCTGGCTGAGGGCCAGAAAAAGTCTGACTATGCCCTGACATTGGTTCTGGTGCTTAATCCTATCAAAGACCCCTACCCTACATTGTACCAATAGTAACAAGAAAAGACTCATAAACACACTACTGTTTGCTGTTTGGTTTATGATTTTTGCAATTCTAGGGCTTCATGTGTCCTAGGCAAGCTCTCTACCTTTGACCCATACTCTTGCCAAGTGGTTCTCAACCTCCTGAATGCTGAGACTATTTAATATAATTCCTCCTGTTGTGGTGATCCCCAACCATAAAGTTAATCTGTAATCTGCTACTGTTATGAATCATAATGTAAATATCTAATATGCAGGATATCTGGTATGCAACCCCTGTGAAAGAATCATTTGACCTTCAGGTTGAGAACCAGTGTGCTAGCCCACTGTTTTATGTTTAAACAATGATATTTGTCAATTTAAAAATACATTAAATCCCTGTTAAAGGAATAACAGAATGGGCTAATTACTCCTTTACCTGCAGCTTCTCATCTGCAAAACAGAATCAGTTCCTCATTTATACAAGGCTGCTGGATGAGACAGAAACTCTGAGCACATGAAGAAGGGCTTGGCATGTACAGAGGACTGTGTTTAGCTCACAACTAATTGTTTGATTGGGTGGCTTTGGTAGTGATATCCTTGTATAGAAATGTAAAGCTTCACTGTGGACCATGAACACACTTCATGTGTTAAAAAGACTACCCCGTAGCTTGGTTCTGTTAGGCAGTGGTAGGAAATTTAAGAGGTTATATCCCTTAAAAGTCTTCCAGTTCTTGGGAGAGTATCCTTGAAGAAGATAGTGGGACCCAGCCTCTCTCTCCCTTCTCTTTCTTATCCTGACTGTGAGATAAACAGTCAAAAGCTCTGGCTGTGATATGCTGCCCTCTACTAGAGGCCCCAGAACCATGACTCCATGTAACCATAGGGTAGAAACCTCCCCAATTGTGAGACAAAGTAGACCCCTTCTCTTCATAAGCCACTTAGAATGATGCGACATGAAAAAAAGCAAACGAATGATGCTTCATCTTTCCCTTTCTTAAGGCATTTATTTTTGTAAATTTGGAAATTGTAAGTGATTTCACAGTATACTTTTAAAAATTACAGAAATTTATTTGGCAAGCAAATAGGGTTAAAAGGCCTCATAACATTTGTTTAGGAATATTCCAAAAACTTATAATTAGAAAAATCAGGGAACAATTGGCCTTTGTTTTTCTTTAAAATGAACTTTGATAAATGCTTTTGTTTTGTTAAAATATGTCTCTCCGTCTATATGGGTTTCTCCTGCTTTTTCTTTTGCTCTTTTTCTTCTATTTGTTTGTTTTGTCTTATCCCAGTTTGTTTGTTTTTGTTTTATCTTTATTTTTATTTTATTATTATTCTTTAGATGTCTGTTATCTAATGAGAGATAGAATGGATCCTGATGGGAGGAGAGGTGGGGAGAATCTTAAAGGGGAGGGGGAGGGGAAATCTTAATCAGAATATGTTGTATGAAAAAATCTATTTTCCATGAAAGCAAAAACCAGTATCATTTTAAAATGATACTGTATGTAATTTCATTTAATTAAATACTGTTTGAGCTACTGTTTCAATTTCTAACCAGTGTTGGGCTCAGTACTTTTTGACATGGTTATTCCAATTCCCTCTTTGAGATTTGCAGAATTATTTTAGTCCAACATATAACCTCAGAACTCTCACTGTCTCTTCAATTACTATGCATAGGAAATATTATCTTAAAATATTTTGCCATGTTTAAAAATGTGTCTTATCTATGAAATATATATCATGCATGATCCTGACCAAATATTTTGTGACATGAGTAACTTTTTATTATGTTTGTTATCCTTGTGGACCATGACATGACTCTGTTCTATAAATACATTTGTTATTAAATGATTTATATTGAAAAAGCAGTACAGCTGGATGTCAATATCTGCCCCCTTTTTCTGTTAATTACGTGCTTTTAAGAAGTTGGCACAAAACAGTTGTTACAAGTGCCACTCTTGAATCACTTGTACATGTCACCCCCAAGTAGTGGAGGGAACTGCATACCTGAGATTCTGCCCATCAGATAGCAGCTTTTGCTTTATTTGAACTGTCTTTGATCACACTATTTCAAAAGTAGTTCGTGCACACAGTTAATGGGACAGTACAGGACAGATGCTGGACTGGGCTGCAGGACACGTTGTGGACTAGAATGGCAAAGTGCCCTTTAGAGACACAGTTCTGCTGCTTGTATCTGTCACTGTGGACACTGCTTTTGGTTGTTTTCTGCTTTAGATGTGGGTCCATCTTTAAGAACCAAGTGGTAGCATGGTGGGTTCCACCTTCAGTAGCACTTTAAGAAATACCTCAGCCCTAAAAGGCCCACTTGTTAGCGCCCTCATGGGCACACACCCCTGTCTCATATTCGGCCAAAGGTGCTTACAGAAGTAAGGATTGTTGTTTCAGTTGAAAGTGACTGTGTTTTAAACTAGACCCAATAAAAGGAAAGCAGAGTGGATTTTGTTGGGTCAGTACCTGGGAAACCCAGAAATAGTTTATATATATATATATATATATATATATATATATATATATATATATATATAATTCTTTATTGATTCTTTGGGAATTTCACATCATGAACCCCAATCCCAATTACCGCTCAGTCACTCCATATCCACCCCTCACCCTTGCAGCATCCTTCCCCAGAAGGAACTCCCCCAAATTAATTAAAACCCAAACAAACAAAAAACAGACTCTGTCCTTGTCTTTCTTATCTCTCCAATACCTCTTCATTCATCTAATTGGCATTGGGAGCTGTGGTGTGTCACACAGTAGACTCTATTGAAGCTGACCCCAGTGGTGTAGCATAAGCCTTCAGCCGCCGTCTCTGCTCTTTGGCTTGGTTTGGCACTGTTCTCCATAGAGTCTCTGTGTGTGGCAGACAGAGTACCACCTGAAGACTCACAGCCCATAAGGTAAAACCTCTAGCAGGAAAGGAAGCAGCAGTCTTGATCCCAATATCTGTAGAGCAAACCCAGAAATCTGTTCCTACATGAATTACTTGCCTGTCCATAAAGCATCCTTTGTAATTATGTCTACCCCTAACAAGGAGATAGAAAAATATTCTCAGCATCTCCATTACAAACACAGGACAATAAAAAAAAAGATTGTGTTTGTTTGTTTTATGAATGCAGAGAAAGGATCAGAAAGCATTCTGGTCAATACAACATTCAAATCTGCAGCACACATCTTGGTAGCCAAGATGTCTACCTCAAAGACTCCAACACTTGCATTCCTAAGTGAAGAAATTCAGAAGTAGACTTAATTTTTTAAATATATTTTATATATTGTAGTAAGTGAAGAAAAGCTCTTAGTAACATTTGCCAAGGAAATCCTATGCAGAGTCCAAGGTCATTTACTGTCAGCTCTTTCTTCACAACACCCACACATCTGCATCTCTGGAAACTTCTAGTGGATACTTCACACTAGATCTGACATCTCTCACTCACCTGGCAACATTCTACACATTCTAATTTCTATTGCACACAGTTGTCCTGACTTGAACTGGACAAAACTAAAGGAAAGTGTTTTTAAAACCTGCACTGTTCCTCATAATCATCTTGAGAATGACTTTACATCTTTTAATGAAGCTAAAATGGATTGTGGTCCTCATGCCAAATGTGGGGGAGCCTTGAAGGCAGTCCCAGAGTTATCAGCTACCATCTCCTTTAATTTCAGTTTTTCTTTCTTTCCCAGAATAATTTATGGATCATGCCATCCGTGAACACACGCTCAGAAGTGGCTCCTGACCCACATCAGCACAGTAAACACTATAGCTCAAAGGCTCCAGTGAAGTCAAAGAAGGCATGGTGGATGACTCCTGAGGGTTCCAGGAGAGAGTGTTGTTGAAAACCTGGAATAGACTCAGGAAAGTTAAAAACATTTCAACCCGATGGAATTTGGTTATTCACTGAAACTTCGGCATATGCAGAACCAAAAATCACCATAAGTAATGCCTGGGGTTTGTAATCTGTGTACCACTCTTAGCAGTTTTACAGAAGTTTTCTGACTCTCATCCAGTAGTACTTCATGTGCTGACCATGCAGACATCCCAGTGATTCTTGCCAGGAACGCACCCACCTTCCACAGGCAGTGTGAATACAGTCTATCAACCTTCAAAGGAAAGAGACGATAGGAGAACAGCGCGTGTGCATGTAGACAAGGTGCCTGTGAATGCTCTTCTTTTTATTTTCAGATTAAGAGAATCATAACAGTTTCTCAAGTTACAAAATTTGTGTGCTTGTATGGATCCTATTTAAAAACGCAACTAATCCATTTTTCACTTGTTTGTTAACTTCATACATGTATGCAATGAATTCTGGTCAAATCATTCCTATTACTTTCTTATCTCCCAATCACTTTCCCCAACTTCATGTGCTCTAAAAAAAGAAAAATTAATAAAAAATAATATACTACCCCCCAAAAAAACTATTAAATCCACTTAGAGCTACCTGTGCATGCATATGTGTAGGGCAATCTACTCAAAGCAAGAGCAGTCCCTTAGGGGCTGCATCTCTGAAGAAAACTGACTCTCCATCCCCCAGGAGCCCTCAACCACCAATAGCTTCTCCAGACAGGAGTGGGAAGTCATGAGCCCCTCCCCCAACCATGTTGGAATTTTGGCTGATCTGACACCCCTGTGTCTTTGTGTGTGTGCAACTTTACGGGTGCTGTCTTTTCTTTCTGTAGAAATATTTTCCTTAAAAGGTCTATAGATCATAAATAGTTTTGCTTTTATTTGGTAAAAAATCATTTGGTTTTTGCCTCTAATTGCACAAGACGTTTTCAAAGGTAGCAATCTTTAGGTCAATTCTAGTAAAAACAATAGCAGTAATGATCCAGAAAATTCTAGTGATGGTGTTGACTGGAGTTTTCTTTCAGCATTTTTAACTGTCCTGACCTTTCGGCTCATACATTTTCTGAAAAGGATTCTCCTCTCATTGCTCTTCTTTTGTGTGTACCATGGCAGCAGCTCTTCCTCTTTCCACTGTGTCATGGCCAGCAGCCCAGGCAGCCCATCTAACTTTCCTAGTTAATAAACGTTTCTTCCTCCTATGACATAATTTCTCCAGCGCATAATTGTTTAAATATCTTTTTTTTAAGTTTTAAGAATTGCCCTCTGATTTACACTACACAATTAAACTTTTTTAATTTCATTTTTGTGTGTGTGTGTGTGTGTGTGTGTGTGTGTGTGTGTGTGTGCACAAAAATCCCAGGGAAGCCAGGAGAAAGTATCAGATCCTTCTGAAGTTGGAATTACAGATGATTGTGAGCTCCCTAATCGGGCACTGGGAACTGAGTTCTGCTCAGTGTGGTCAAAATTGGGCAGAGTTTTCATTTTGTCATTGTCTTGGTGGCTTTTGGTGTAACCCAGTCTCAAAGTACTTACTGACACTTTAGAGGACTTTTAACCACTGGATTCCCTGCCTTCCAAGTTCTTTCTCAGCATTTAGCTTAACACAGTTTCTATATACCAGTACTATAGAAGTGTCTCTTTTGTCCATGCGTGTGACATCTGCTGTTTGTGTTCTGCTGCTCATGACAGCCTCCTGTTAGGTACAGGTGGTTTACACACACACACACACACACACACACACACACACACACACACACACAGAGTCATCATCTTCAGGCACATGGAAGGCCTTGTGCACAACACTCAAGAGCAACACCTTTTTTTCAGTACTCTGCCTCCCTTGGCATCTTTTCCCAGTGGACCATGGTTCTGACATTTACCCAGAGGCTGATGAATTGGCTCAGTCCCATGATGGGGGCTCTTCTGCAGCTTTCTGTGTTGTCTGTTGAAGTGTACCAATTGGAAGCAACAACAAAAAAAACGCATTCCATTTTCTGCCTAATGTTGCATTTTAAAAAATTTTAAATTTTAATAGGGAATGGCATATAAGAGGAGCAAAATAGGAAGAGAGAATTAAAATCCTTCGCAAATGGTCAATTTACTATTTTAATTAAAAAATGCCACTCTTCTTCCTTGATATAGTGTGGAGTCTGGACCAAGGAGACATCATGCTGGAACTTTGTTTTGGTGGGGTGATTGGAATTGTTTTCTACACACTACTCAGCATCCCTTAGTTTCTTATAATGCTGAGTCTTTATAAATAAAGTAATCACAGATGTGCTGTTCGCATATAGCACATCAACAGGTGCAGAAACTTGGCCTCATACTAGACCCAACACAATGGTGTTTCATCAGGTGTGACTTTCTAGGTTACTGTTCTGTAGGTTTGTTTATTTTTCCTGGGTTTCATCTGTTTATAAAAGCTTCCAAACAAACTGATACTTTCTTTTCTCCACTTGCACAGTTTGGCTGTGTCACTGAGAAATGCCTGCACATAAAGTTCTGTACTACTGGGAGTTATTTCTTAAAGGGTGTCTTGCTCGGTCCCTCTCAAGCCATGGGCAGTCGTCCACATCTTCAGCTCTTCATTGTCCAGATGTGCTAACTAAGTTCATGTACAGTTCCGAGCTTCCGAGGTCCCATGCTCTGTTCACCCTGTTATTGTCGCTTTTCCATTTTTGGTCTCCGTCATATTTGACTAGAGTTGTGTCTGACTCTTCTAGAAAAATATTTGGGACAAAGAAACATGAATAAGTACATACCTCTACTACTTTCCAAACAAGTCTTACCACATTGCCTTGGGAAGAGTTTTGAAATTAAATCTATATTTATTTTATGGAAAATATTGAAACTCATGTCAAGTAATCTTACACTTCAATGGGTTCTTGTTGATATTATCACACATTTTGTTATTAACTTAAACACATAATATCTTAGTAAGGAGTTTTCAGTAGACCATAGTAGTTTTATTTCGGAATCTCAATAAGCAGGATCAAATATTAATGACTCTAGAACATGACGTAAGGAGAGAAACAATGAACTTGAAATTTGAACCCTTTGTCTTACTTCTAGTACTTTCTACAGAAGCCACTGAGAAATCTCTTTCATGTGGTTCTCACTCTTATTTGTAAAATTTTGTAATTCCTGCAATAAATAAATGGACTGATGTATTTGTGCTATATGCAATCAAATATCTGTATCTTTTATTGTTGTTGTGGTTCAAGTATGAAATGCCCCCCATAAGCTCACTTGGTCCAAGCTGGTAGTGCTATTTGGGAAGACTATGGAATCTTTAGTTTGTACAGCCTCTCTGGAGGAAGCTGGGCACTGAGGGTGACCTGGAGGCTTTATTGCTGGGCCCTATTTCCTGTTTGCTCTCTGTTTCTCGGATATGGATGCAATGTGAGTAATCAGCTTCCTACTCTTGGTACCTTTCCTTCCCAGGCTGCTGCCATGTCTCCCAGTGTTGTGACTCAATAAATTCCTTAATTGCAAGCCCAAAATAAAACAAACAAACAAACAAACAAACAAACAAATAAACAAAAATACAACTCAGCTTCTTTTCCCTCCAGTTGCCTTTATTAGGGCATTTCATCACAGCAAGAGCAACAGGATCAGTAACTGATAACAATTATATTGTGTGGAATGAGGCAGCACAGAATGACAAACAGTGCATGGCCTAAACACATGAGTAGCATGGAAAATAAAACTTAGGATCATCATAGATAATTCCTCTCTAGCCTTCATTTTCATCACCAAAGCTTCAGCTGATTTTCTTCAGAATTCTGTGACCCTATATGCCTCCAAAAGATCTAAAATTGGCTGATCTCATTCTGTTAAGTGTTGTAAACATGTATTAGCTTCCTATTAATACATCAAATCATACTTTGAGTTTATATTGACAACTACATTAAATAATTATATTATTAAAGATTATGTATTTATTCTTCTTGAGACAAAGCTGTGGTAGATAGTTCATGCTTGCTTGGACTTCAGCCTCCTAAGTACCTGAATTACAGCTGGGATTACAGGCTTGTATTATCACATTTAACACTAAAGGTACTGCAAGTGTAGCAGTAACTCATCCTGCTGCTGCAGGCTTCATACTGTTGAATATCCTCTTTTTCTTGAACACAAATTTTTATACAAAGTTACTGGATCTATAGCAATTTATTGTAGTATGATCTTGGAATAATTTAAATTCAAAATCCAACATTTGCCAAGTAGTTGCCCAGTTATTGTGAGCTGTATTTTCCTTACAAAGAATGTAGTGATGAAGGGAATACACAGAGGGCATCACTTGCTCTATGATGTGCAAGAAAGATGACTGTGATCATGAGATTTGCACATAGGTGATGTAGACACTGGATAGTGTGTGTGTGTGTAACTCAGCAATGCTGTTTATACCATAAGTCAGACCACAGAAGTGGCACTTTGATAAATCTAAGGATTCAATCTTTGAGTAATGACCAGTAGGCTGAAAAATTGATTATAAAGTGATGTAGCATATATTCTTCTATTCTTACATATTTCTCTGATTTTTGCCATTTAAAGATCTCCAAAATATAACCACAACTGTTTACTGATATTTTGCTTGTTTGGCTAATATGAATACATATAGCTGAGTATCTCTTTGTGATAAATTAAATGTCACTCGGAAAGAAAAAGTAATCATTTCATTTGAGCTATGTCAGCTAAATAGTTTTTAAACTATTATAGCACAGGTGATGGAAAGAAATGAGCTGTAAATGAATGAGTTCATTTGTTGATAGAGATGAAAAAATTAAATGACATTTGAAAATGCATGATTTTATTTTTTTTTTAAAATGTCATTTACCTCTAGTTTTTTGAGTGCCGTAAAATGAAGTCAGAATTTTTTTCTCCACACATTTCTTTTTAATTTTTCATAATGATGGGCATAGAACATTTGATTTAAAATTGAGAAAAACAGTTTCAGAGTGATAGATGTAATAAGTGTAAATCTATTAAGTTTTGTGTTGTGTTATATATTAATAGTGCTAGTTTTTTACTATTCTGTGAAGATATATTTTAGAGGGGACATACAAAGGTTTATCAATGCATTATTTTTTCCTCTTTGAAAAATGTTTACTAATATTTATTTAAAATAGAATTATATCATTTTTTCCTTTCTCCCTCAACACCCCCCCCCCCCGGGTATCCTCCCTCCAACCCTTCCCGGTCCCACCCCACTCTCAAACTGTTTCTTTTATTATTATTGTTACATGTAACATTATATATTTGTATATTTATGCACAATTATACAAATTTTACTGGGTCTATTTTTGTTGATAATGCGTATGTGGTTTCAGGGTTGATCACTTTGTATTGGATAGCAAAATATGCCTCATCCCTGAGAGACGCAAATTCTTCCTCTCCCAGTATTCCTTAAATACCTATAGGTTTTTGTCTAGTGGGAGAACCCTATGAAAATCTCCCCTTCCTCTTTGTCATGTAGTCTGTTGATATTGCCATTGTTCCAGTCTTGTTTATGCACCCATTTTGAGGAGAGGCTGACTCACCACACCTTCCTGATACAATGGCTCTTACAGTCTTTCCGTCCCTTTTCTGTGACGTTCAATGAGCCATAGATGCATGAGCTGTGATGAAGATGTATCCTTTGAGGCTGGGCCTCCAATGACTCATTGATTTCCACATTGTACCCAGTTCTGGTTTTCTATGATGGTCTCCATTTGCTGTAAAGAGAAGTTTCTTTAATGAGGGGTGGTAGCTATACTTACCTGTGAGTATAAAGATAAGATTTAGAATGTATTAAGGAATTATACTTTCTAAGAAAGTGGTTGTTAATAGATTTATTTTCTATAGTTCATCACATCACTAGCCCCTGGAATTTGGCTAGCTTTCTAGTACCAGGCATGATATCTCTCATGTGGAGTGAGTGGCTTTAAGTTCACTTAGAGAGCTGTTGGTTGTCACCAACATATAAATGACACATATTGCACCTTTACAGATATCTTGCCACACTGGTCATTGTTGCGATTTGTAGATATTATAGCTGGGTAGAAATAAACAGTAGAAATATCCATTTTTGTTATAATAATTTTAAAATACATTGAAATGTTCCACAGTCCACTGAAACTATTCCCATTGGGGTGATTCACTTATTAGTCTGCCCAGCAAATGCTATGAAATGCCTACTGAAGTAGATACCTTTGCCAACTCTGAGTGAGGAAATTAGTAACGAGCTTAACCCTTGGAGAGTTTTAGAAGCCATGATGGTACAAATAAGTCAGAAAGAAATTCCCATATACCAAGAGTTGTGTGTGGTGTATAGAGAGATTGATTCATAAGCATTGTGGTAGTGTGAAAGAAAATGGCCCCCAAACAGAGTGGCACTATTAGGAGGTATAGGCCTGTTGGAGTAGGTGTGACCTTGTTGGAGGAAGTATGTCACTGTGGAGGTGGGCTTTGAGGTCTCATATATGCTTAAGCAATACCTGGTGTGACACACACAGACTTCTGCTACCTGAGAACTCTCAGCTCTTTCTCCAGCACCATGTCTGTCTGCTTGCCCCCATGTCCCACCAAGACAATAATGGATTAAACCTCTGAAACTGTAAAGCTATCCCATTAAATGTTTTCCTTTACAAGAGTTGCTGTGGTCATGGTGTCTCTACACAGCAACAGAACCCCTAACTAACAACCATTACATCATTTTAGGTCACTCTCTCATCTGTAGTTTAACACACACTAGGAGAAATGATGATGGCTTAGGGAACTGGGGAAGTTATCGATTCAACTCTCCAGATGCCTCTCTCCTTGGAATCAGTTTGTGGGGCAGGGGCACTATGTTAGCCTGATCATTTATAACAGGCATCCAGGAAAGATCCTTAGCTAAAGCTTGGCCAAGAAATTGAAAATATCCTTTATTTTTAGTAACTTTAAATGTAATACACAAATAATATTCTCTAGCACTTCATATTTTATTATTTTACTTAATTCTGCAGCAAAGATGCAAGCTAACAGGTGATAACCAGTTCAGAGCTATGTTGACTCTTTCCTGACATCCATTCTCTCTGGAGATCTACAACCAAAGAGGATGCCTGCTCCAAGCCCCAAATCATTAGCTATGAATCTCACTCTCCCAGAAGGACCATTTCCCAGTCAGCAGTCACAGAGTTGGCCATCTTCCCCGGGAACAAGCCATAATGCACATGGAAACACTGATTTTCATCCATCCCCGTCAACAAATGCTCTCTCTAGTTTGTTGTTTGAATGCAGTTTTCCTTGCCAAGGCATCCTACACACAAGCATAGAGAGAATGGTGCATTTGTGACTGAGATCCAAGCCCTTATGGTGGCTTCATGGGACCTTTCTGGCCACCAGAAGCTACCTCTGTAAATATCCTAGCTGTGTTTTGAGGTGATAACTTCCTTGGCCAGCCTTTCCACTGGGATCCAGGTCTCCTTGCTATCCTCTCCAGGTATGCTCTTGTTTTTCTGGAGCTGCTCAGTGCCTTAGTGTGAGCTAGCTGAGTGTTGTCTTCCTCAGTCCCAAGGTGAGGACCCCACCTCTTCACTTTTTTCCTAAAGTCACCTCTTATTTATCCGTGCTGCCATCTGACATCCAGTGCCCCCTTTTCCATTGCCATCACCTAGATCTTTGTATAGGCCTTGGCTCCCTAGATTATCCCTACTTCCTTCTGGCATCACTTGACAACCACAATGGTGATCTATCAATAGCCCAACTTTTGCTTTCTTGTGTGTGAACAAGAATTCATTGTCTACTGTAAAATAAATAATTGGCGTATTTAGTAGCAGAACAAACACGGGGCAGGAGATGGCTAAGAGGGTTAAAGTACTGTCAACAAGCCTGATGGCCTGATTTCAATATTCTAGGGATCCATAGGGCAGAGGGAATTGTCCCCTGCAAGTTATCTTCTGACCTCCACACAGGCACTGTGGCATATGTGTGTGCACACACACACACAAGTAAAACACAAATAGATGAATAGACAGATACAGAAATTCAATCTAAAAATCATTTTAAAAGAACAAACGAATACATGGTTAATGTTACTTTTATGACAAGTTTCCAAGAAGGGTCTGGAGAGACGGTTCAACAGTTAAGGGCTCATATTCCTGTCAAGAACTCAGGTTCTGTTCGCAGCACACACATCAGGCAGCTGACAGCCACCTGCAACTCTAGTTCCAGAGGCTCTGACTCCCTCTGGCCTCCTCAGAGATCTGCATGCACCTGATACACATAAAATAAGTACATGCATACACTCAAGTTAAAAATAAAATCGTTTCCGAGGAAGACAATGTAATGGCTCTTTGTAGCTTGCTCTGTTGTTGAAGCTCCTCAGTGAGAACACCTTGCTGCTTACCGCTGGTTATTTTTAGTATCTTGCTTATTGAAATCCATTTTCGCTCCTCTTTCTTTAATGAACATGAGCAAATAAGCAGCTAATATTCCAATCACAGACATCTTTTTGCCTTTAGAATTACTAGATATTTATATTTAATTTTCCATGCAAAATAACCATTCATTTTCCTTTTTCCTCAAAAACTTGATTTTAACCTCTGATGCCTCATTTAATCTCTTGTAAATGAGAACACAAAGGTACCTAGGACTCATCTCTTTAAATTCCTGTCTTTGGATGTAGAGAAACCAAGGCCCAAAGAGGTTTACGGAGTGTCTTCCATGACTCAGAACAGGCTACAGCCAGGAGGAAAACAGAGTCCTGATGTTCTTATTCTTCCCTGCTTTAACTTGAAAAGTACTTCGTAAGGCCAGTGAGATAGCTTAATGGGTAAAGTTGCTTCTGGGACAATCCTGATGCCCTGAGGTTGATCCTGAGAGCCCACCTGAAGGTGGAAGGAGAGAACAGACTCCACAAAGCTGTTATTTGATCTCCACACATGTGCCTTGGCACATGCCCTCACACACAAAATAACAATTGAATTAATTGAATTATTTAAATACTGCATGTATTTAGAAGCTAAAGCCCCATAATAGTGAAAACAGGTTCAACCATCACATTTTCAAAACATTCATCTGTTGTCTGAGATTGGCCCAACTATATTGGGATTATGGAAAACTGAATTCACTTTTATAATTCTACATAGGAAATAAGCATTTAAGGATTGATTACTTAGGGTTGTTTTATATTTAAATATCTTCAACATAATCTTTGTTTTATTACACCTAACATTTTAGCATTTATTTATTTGTATGCATGTGTGTGTGTGTGGTGTGTGTGTGTGTGTGTGTGTGTGTGTGTGTGTGTGTGCATGTGTATGTGTGCACAGTGTACCATAGTGTGCATATGGAGGACAGAGGACACTTGTGGGAGTCAATTCTCTCCTTTTACCAGGTAGATGTTGGGGACCAAACTTCAGTCCCTAAGCTTGACAGTGACCACCCTTACCCTCTGAGCCATCTCATTGGTCCTTGTCTCTAAATTTTATTATCCTTTGTCAGTAAAAGTCTATAGTTTTGAATTTCATAAATACGGATTAAATTCCTAGATTAATTACAAGGACAATAATTGAAAAATTATTTAGGTGGTGTAAATTTTAAGGAATGCGTTTTCACACAGTTTTTTAATCGCTAGAGAAATGCCCCAAACCAATTTTTATTCTTTCCCGATGAGATATTATCAGGAGCTAAATTTCCACTATGTTTTGACAAGCCTACTCCAAATTCAGGTTAATACTGCCAATGAAGACTGAAAGGAATCCTTCTCTTTACTGGGATCCATCTATTGACTTGCTATGGCTCCCTAACTCTGGAAAGGCACTTGATGCTCTGTGAATGTGCAGTTCAGCTGTCCACGTGAACCAATAATATTTATTAAGCAGTACCTCCATCCAGGTAGCATCTTTTCTAGTTTTGGGGTATCAGGAAACTTTCCTAGAGTCTCCAAGCAGACTTCTTTAAAGTAGAGATGACACCTACCTCAAAAATTAAGTCAAGGGGCAGGAGCATAGTAGCAGGCAAATAGTAAATGGATGTCTTTAATGCTTAAATAACCCATTTCATAACTAATTTTATCAGTAGATTAGAATATTATGTTATATTTTATTGATAAAAATCTACATTCCAGGAAATTCTGAAATTGACTATTTTTATAACCCAATTTTAATTTTGAACTAATTCATTATGTACTAATTCATCCAATATCATTGAAGAAGATAATTAGCCAGATCAGGCATATGATGTTTAACATTCAGCTAAAAGCACAGATTTCAGTAGCAAGAGAAATGACTTATTTGGTAAAGTGCTTGTCACTGAAGTGTGAGGGTCTGAGTTTGGATCCCCAGCACTCACATAAAACATTAGACTTGCAGCACATCATCAGTAATTCCAGTGCTCTCAAGGCAGAGGCAGGTGGATCCTTGAAGCTCACTGGTCAGTCATTTTAACTGAACTGAGGCATCCAGGTTCAGTGGGAAGTCCTCTATCATAAAATAGAGAAGGATTGATGGCACACAACGTGAACCTTTGCCCCCCCCCAAACCACACATACACACACCCCTACACACACATACACACACACACACACACACACACACACAAACACACGCACACATGCACATACACACACACCCCTACACACAAACACGCACACACTCATGCACGCAAAAGAAAACCCACAAAGTTCTATTTTAATTGTCTAAGAAGGCTGGACAGTGGGCTAAAGCTCTTCATTCCTGATGTCTCGAAAGGTTTATCTGTTGAGCATAGCATCATCCAAGCTCCCTTGGAAATGGCTGAGGGACTGAAAGACTGGCGATGTGTTGTGTAATTACCTGCACCTGTCTATCTGGGAACATCCTCCGTGTGATTATGGATCTGGTGGAAAGCATCAGACGTGGGGTTTTACTGTGTTTCAATTTCCCTTCACATCTCAATCCAGTCCCAAGGCTACCTTTTGGCTTATGAGCACCCTCATTCAACACAAAATAAATCGGTTCCACTCAAGAAGAGTGGAAATGGTGAGAATTATAACCCACCTTGTCCTTGGCAGTCATTTGCATTGTTTTTAACCAGCAGGAAGCACACAGGAAAAAGAAAAGGAAAAAAAAAAAAGATTTTTCTTTCCTCTTAACAAAGTTTCATCTTCATCAACTAAATGTTCTGACACTGACTTCAAAGTCCACACCAGCACTGCTCTTCCAGGGTTTGAGAGGCAGGACTGGAGGGACATTCAGAGAAAGGCCGGCATTGGTCTTGGCAATGGCTTATCTGCTTCTAATTGCAGAGGAGGGTGGGTAAGCTCAGCCCCTCTTGGATTGTATGACAAAGGAGGAAAGGGGGCAGTTCCAAGTTGGGCTTCATGAAGCCTCTGCCTCTGAGCTTCCTCCACAGCTCCATCTGCCTCTTCAGAGAGCTCCGGCCTCCCACTGTGTGCAGCTGAGGTTCAAGCACTCCTGGTGGCCTAATGATTGAGACAAAGATGACTTCCTCCAATCATCAACAGCATTCCTGTCCTGACACATTCCCAAGAACCCCGTCCAAGTGTTCCTGCCTCGCATACCCACCGTGAGAACAAGACGGGATGATTTGCCTCCCTTCCCTTTGGTCGTCCTCTCTGTGTGGAGATCACGTGCATCTCCATAGGACATCATATTTTTTGCTTTCTTTTTCGATGTCAAATCCTTGGAAGATCCTGTCGTTTGGAGTCCATAAGTATACCTGGAGCCAGAAGAGGATATCACTACCCAGAGGACGAGCCAGACTGCTGTGCCTAAACACTTAAAAAGACATTTGGAGGAGGAGAGCATCTGCAAATGCTGATGCAAATGGGTTTGGAACCTCTCCTTTGATCAGGAAATAGGTGGAACATAAAATGTCTGGTGCACCATGTGCTTGCAGCAAACCCATGTCCTGAGAGCCCGTCATCTCCAGCTCCAGAAAGCATCAAGGGAGAGAGGATGAAGGTTTAAAGTGCCAGGCACTCTGTAACCACTATCATTGGGTTAGCCAACAGTTGTTTTGTGACTTCTGCAAAATGATCAATTATGTGTAGTTCACATACCAAATCAGTAGCTTTTCTGACCAGTACACAAAGCCTACATTGCTATTAAGAGAACTTGGCTGGGGATGTAGCTAAGTGAAAGATCATGTGAGTAGTATACGTGAGGCCCGAATGTGCTCCTCAGCACCAAAAACTAACTCAATAAAAATAGCTATGCAAGTTTGCTTACATACACCTTATGTTCTATAGTTTTATTGTTGTTGTTCTTTGTTTGTTTTTGTAGGTCTCACGGTCTCACTCAAAAGGACAGGGAACATGCATTCCACTTCTTTGCACATCTGGGTTTTACTTACTCATGACAGAAACCACCATATTTTTCTTTAATTTTTGAAAGTGGTGTGAACATGACATAGGCCTGTGATCCATCATGGTGGATCTACCTTGTCTGTCATGGTGTAAGCACATAGCGAAACAAAGCTGTGCACTTCACAGCAGCAAGGAAGCAAAGAATGAACAGGAGGGGATTGAACTCCAATGTCCCTATGAGACCAACACAGGAAAAATAAACCTTCGCATGTTAAAAGTTCTGTTTGCAGTTCAGATGGTTCAGAATAAGTTCCTGGCCAGGCAGTGGTGGCACACGCCTTTAATCCCAGCACTCAGGAGGCAGAGGCAGACAGATTTCTGTGAGTTCAAGGCCAGCCTTGTCTACAGAGTGAGATCCAGGACAGGCACCAAAGCTACACAGAGAAACCCTGTCTTGAAAAACAAAAAACAAACAAACAAAAAATAACAACAACAACAACAAAGAATAAGTTCCTGTTTGTCCTATGTTAAGTTCTCGCTAGTTAAGGTTTCTATTTGTAATTAAGATGTTTCTGTTTGCCCTGTGTTAAGTCCTAGTTAAAGAATAGTCTCTGCTTGTTCTGTGTTAAGTCCTTGCAAAGTAGGGTTTCTATTTGTGATTAAGAGTAAGTTCCTGTGTCCTAGATCTGATATAAACTGCTCACAACCCCATTCACAGTCTGTACATCTTTGCCCTTGCTCCTTCCCTTTGGGAGAAACATTTGTATCTTTTTTTCTTTTTTTTAAAAAAATAAACACATTAATTTTAATTAGTTAATTAATTAATTTTTCTTTTGTATTGATTCTCTGTATCTTTCACATCATGCATCTCCATCCCATTCATTTCCTGTCCCTTCATATCCAACCTCTCCCCTTGGAACTTCCCTCACAAAATAAAGTAAAATAAAATTTAAGAGAAAAAAGAAAAAAATGAGGGAGAGAAAGAAAATATCAGTCTCGTTATGGAAGCTGTAGTGTGGCATAGTAGGTCACACAGTAAACCCTTTTATCCATATATCTTTACTCGCAAGTGTTCATTGCAAAGAGTCATTGGTCTGTTTTTAGGTCTCTGGTTTCTGCTACACTATGGATGCTGGGCCCTCACTGGAGTTCCTCTTAATTATCCTGTTGTTGCCCTGTGTTTGGAAATCCTGCAGCTTTGGGTCTGCAGGACTGATCCCTTCATGTGCTCCAGCAGATCACAGATGGGGTGGATGCTGGGGTGGTGCTGTGGGATGTCTTTCTGTAGCTATGAATATGTGTTGCTACCATTGGTTAATAAAAAAGCTGCTATGGTATATGGCAAGGCAGAATAGAGTCAGGTGGGAAATCCAAGCAGAGACAGGTAGAAGGAAGGTGGAGTCAGAGGTGAGGCTGAGTGCTGCTGGGGGAGCAAGACACAGATAATGCCACAAAGCCTTGTGGCAAAACATAGATTAATAGAAATGTGTTGAATTAAGTTGTAAGAGCTAGTTAATGATAAGCCTGAGCCATAGGCCAGTTTGTAATTATTATAAGCCTCTGAGTGCTTACTTAGGACCAAGAGACTGTGGGACACAGGAAAACTTCTGTCTACAGAGTGGGCCAACACATAACCCTGGTTCTGGACCTGCATAGCTGCAGGGTTGGTCAGCCTGCCAGCTCTCTCTCCCTTGTCCTCACCACCAGGATGAACTCTCCTGCATTGTCCTGGTGAGTTCACCCCTTGCAGAGATGAGCGTGGGGCAGGACCAGTTCTCCCGCTTTCATATCCTTAGCATTGGATCTTCTACATCTACACTTTCAGGATCAGCTCTATTGTGCTGCCCAGGCATGGCATATGGGCTGCTCTCCCGAGTGCAGCAGCTGATGAGGGGCAGGGACAGATCTTTCACTCTTATGACCTCAGGGTCACCTCTCCCACCTGCATTGGGCATTGATGGGCAGGTGGGGAGGGTATCTCTCCCCCTACCCATGCTGTACATGACAGGTGGATAATAGGAACAGCTCTCCTATGCTCACAACTTTGGAGCTAGCTTACCCATACCTATACCAATTGGGTTGGCTCTATTGTGCTGCCCACATGAGGTGCAGGGCCTGTTCTCCAGCTTTCTCAATTCAAATCACACTCCATTTCAGATTTGAATTACAGCTAGAAACAGAGCCCAGGGAGGCTTATGAGATTTCATCTTAATGTAATATAATCCAAAATTTCTACTACAGGTAATTTATGGAGGCTTTTTTCTTTGGACTTTGTTCGAAAACATGTGAATATCAAACTGCTTACCTAGATCTTCATGAAAGTCTCCCTCTAATCCCCCTGTGCTGTTCTCTACATTTGCTAGCAGAACCTACATATTTTTGGCTTGACCAAGTAATTTTTTATGGTAAATTTCATTAAAAAGAAATTGAAGGTTTTGAAATGTAAGATGCCTACTCACTACAAGAATTTACATTGTTATAGTAGGGCAAACTTGCTGTTATCTAGATGAGTGGAGGCTAGAAAAACAGATGTTTTTGTTCATCTCTAACAATAGGAGTCTAGTAAGTATTTATGTGGGCAGAGCTGACAGAGACCATCTGAATGGGCAGAAATGAAAACCTTCCATCAATTCTTGCAAAAATATTGAGTAATAGTCACAGGTGTCCTTTCGCTATTTCATACAAAAATATGGTTAAAATAGTGAAATATTATGCATATGCATACAAATACACATTTAGAGACTCAGTTAATAATATAACCTTTATAAAAATCAAATTTTTCAACACTATAAAGTAAAAAAAAAAACTAAATAGAAATAATTGGCAGTGGCTGGGAGCTATCACATTAATGGCATCCTGAGTTAAATCTCATCACTCACATAAAAAGTCAGGTGTCTATGCAACACACACACACACAAACTCACTCACACACATACAAACATACATATACAAACACACATTTATACACAATATACAGATACACACACACACACACACACACACACATATGCACAGAGATAGGGGTTGGTAGGTTGCCTGTATCCTTGGGACTAAAGGTCATTTTGTCAGATGCCTTAGAGACGGGTTTATTTTTGAAAAAAATCCTTGTGAATCTTTCAGGGTATTTAAAACCAGCAGTCCACGTGGGCTGCTGAATCCAGCCAAGCTTTCATCTGTAGATTTTCCAGTGAGAATCTTCGGGCAGCTCCACATGCCCCTCCCACAATCTGCTTGCCCCCCTCAATGTTTTCTCACAAGTAAATCAGAATAGAAGCCCACAAGGCAGCTAGGTCTTATGCAAATGTGCATGTCAGTCACACACTCTGAAGTGTAGAAATAAAAGGCTCGAATTCTTTTACGGGGCACTTATGCCAGAAACGTGTTCTCATATTTATGTTAATTGTTAATTTTAGGAAGCACAGCTTAGATAAGCATTGGAGAAACCAGGCTTGTTAAGCAGACAGGACTGCTTTCTTCAATGGAAGGAAGAATGACACCTGGTCACCTGGAATGTTGAAGTGAAAATGGTCAAACAACCATGTGATCCTCTGCTATTCTGTTAGGAGCCAGCCTCCACCTGAACTTCCCCCAATGCAGAGCATTGTTTAGGCCCTATCCTGGTCTTTGTCTCTTAGTGAATAGAACTCATCCTTATGAAAGAGGCTCCGTCTATGTCTTCCATCAATAGAATCCATGCTAATGCTTATCACAGATCTTTCCTCTAGGCCTCACCCCTGAGCAGTTTGTCAGTCAGTATTACCCAGTCTTCCTCTAAAGGTCTCAGGTGCTTTGCTACTTTGCAAGGGAATTTCAATGTCGGTGCAGTCCCTGGAACTTTGTTATGAGAATGGTCATGTGGAGACTTTCCCTCAAAGTTTGACTGTGTTTAAATGTATAAGAAAATTAAAGCACCGGGTCAGATGCTTTAAGAGTTTTGATCCAGTCTGACTGACCAAGTCTGACTGAACTGTCATTCTCTTTCCCTTTGGTGTTCCTGCTGGTGGTGATACCTGCAGGGATCCCACACAGTTAATTCCTTTTTTTTTTCCTTTTGTTCTTGTTTCCCAGGAAAGGAATGTTTTAAAATGTTTATCATTGGTGACCATCTGATACTTCTCAAATATTAACCTTTACTTTCTATCACTCAGAGAAACACAATCATAGAAAAGCTAGTTTGTTACACGCCATAGTCTCTTACAGAGGGAGAGGCAATAAATACATTACTGAGCCCAGGGATGTTCGCAGAGACCCATCCAACATTTCATTATCTTTAAAAAATAGAGCCACACATCACCACATGGTGATACAGACAAGTTTGACTGTTAAAAAGAATAATTCCAAAGAAATATTACATTACAAATGCAAACAGATTGAGAAAGCTGAGGTTGTTCAGTATATATTGATAATATTAGATTATAGCTCTGCATTCAGAGTAATAAGATTCCAGTTTCTTGGACGGGAATGAAAAATTATATACCATTTTATTTGTTTATTATTCAAACAAGTTAGTGATTTATATTACTTTCAGTGAAGTAGGAGTGAGAAATAGAAATCTTGCTAAGGCTAAGAAACACAGGAGTTAGGATTCTGAGTCAGAAAAGAGCTGAGTGAGAGGCTAGCCCAAATGATGGATGGAAGCGCTGGTCTTCCTTAGGAAGGTAAAAGCAGATGATAGACACAAGCAAGTGTGTTCAAGACTGCTCTCAGGAAGGGAACCCTGAAATCTTGCTAGAGATATAAGATCAACCATACGCAGGACATGGTGGACGATAATGTCATCCTACCCAGGTCACTGTATCATTCTGCCTTTTCCAAAGTCATGGAAGCCCCACAGCTTTTCTTCATTTGTGTATAACTATTGGAATCATGTGTTCCTTTATAATACTCTGATACTTCCACAGAAAGAAATGAGAGGGTTTTGTTTGGTTTTGTTTTGATTCATCACTTTCTTTGACATAAGGCAATTTTCTTGAATATTTGGATGGTCTATGACTACAGATTCTTGAATAGATAATTTAGATCCTCAGTTATTACCAGATTAAAAGAGAGGCTGCCACCTTATAAAACAAGGATCATTGAATAAATCTGTAAAAGTTTGTGCTGTTTGTGAAGAGCATTCAGGAAGATCAATTCCTCTGAATGTAAACTATCTCGGGGATTTCCTTGTCTCGATTGGTCATGTGATCAGTAGAACAACTAAATGTTAACCAACCTGTTCTTATTGACATATTCGTTTACCTATCACAAAATATCTGAAAGGCAACGTTTTATAATTTAGAAACTGCTACTTAAACGTCTCTTCAGAATAGAACATAGTAAAAGCATCAGCTATTGTGTATCTTCTGAATTAAGCCTCCATTTGTTTTGTTTATAGACGTTCACTGGGATGCAGGCATTGGGCTGGGTGCACCGTATTTGATGAATGGACAAACAACAGAGGCCAGTGTGGAGCTTATATTGGAATGCAGGAAACAAAGATTCTGGCAAAATAAAAATATCAAATGAGGAATGTGATTTAATTTAGACAGTGTGCCTTGCTGCACAATTTGACTTTAGTTGAAGAGACAGCCCAAGAACACCTAAGCCAAGCCAGCCCTCGACAACTGTTATTTTAAGAATTTGACTAACATTCAGATGAAAACTTTCTGAATGATGGAAGTGAGTCGATGAATGTTGGGACTGAAAATGTAACAGGACAGACGCCAGCAGAGAAGAAATTGTGATGTCATGAGTAATTATATTTTTTTATTGCTACTGCATGATTTGGGAATGAATTCCATCCCTTTTGTATTACTGAACACAGAAGCATCCCCCTTGAAACATATCTGGGTATGACAGTCACCAAAACAAAAAAGATCATGTACGTCACCACATCTCACAATGAAATAGCAATACTGGTAAGTTTAATGTTATTGGAGCCTTGTTGGCTCACTTGTCCAGCCACTGACATGGTATGCAGAAGCATGCCAAGGGAATTAATAACTGATGGGTGATCAGACCTGCTTACAGTGGTGGTAATCACTTGCTACTTAAAAACCCACATTTTGGCATATAGAAAGCTTTTCCTGGTGCCAAAACTGTAATTACTTTACTTAACGACAATGACATGAGTCTCTTCTGTAAGATCCCATCTTGGTACTTCTGTGGCTGCCGGCAAACCACCCAGTGCCTGAGATAATAACACTTCTGCATCTGTCTCTTTGCAGGGTGGGTCATTTCATTCCCCCTTCCTTTTCTGTTTTCTTTTATTCTTTGAAAGGTAAAAGAAATTTTAGTGTTAATCTTTACAGAAAGAGCGTGTCAAAGGGGTTTTATTTCAACAGTTTTTAAAAATTGGCCAGCTGGGGATGAAACCCAGTGCTTCGGCAAGGGCTCAGCAGCATAGTGCTTTATGGAAGGAGGGATGGGGGAAGGGAATAAGGGTAGAAAGAGAGAGAGAGGAACAAGAAGGGAATGTTAATGTTTTCGTCTGGTTATCCAGCATAATGACCTTGAAGTGACGCTGTATAACTACATGGATGAGAATGTGTTCATATATGTGTGTGTGTGCCTACACACACACACACACACACACACACACACACACACACACACACATATATAATGATCCCATAACTTCTCGATTTGGAGCTGTCAATAAGTACCAATTTCATGGCACAGTCCAACACAACCAATAATCAGCACAATTCCAAAGTGCTGAGTGAAAATACTCCAACTTAGATCTGAATACCCAAGTTATAACTAGGGATTGATGTCTGTTTTTATTTCTAAATATAGTTGCATTTAATAGTTTCAGTGGCTTTCTTAGAGTTTGGTCATGCATTTTTATCTCTGGTAAAGACAATCTCTGTCTTTTAAAAGACATGTTTAAGCCATTAATGCTTTATCCATAAGTTACTAGAATTGGGTTCAAAGGTAGTATTTGCTAGTTTTTAAACTGGGTTTTGCCTTATCTTTGTTTCTCATTTCTCCTCAAAGTTTTATTCTCTATTAGTTGAGTATTATAATTTATTTCATCTCCATTATTGGATAAACATCAGTAGGTATTATTACTGGAAGCTTGCTTGCGGTGTAGCTTCCCCTCTTCACAGCTTCCACCCACCTCCCCTCTCCCCGAATCCACTGCCCCTCCATCTTCCTTCAGAAAAGAGCAGCCCTCCAAGAGACAGAAAGCAAACATGATCCAACAAAATACAACAAGACAACGTTTAAGCTTTCAAACAGAGGCTGGACAAGGCAACCCAACAGGAGGAAGAGTCCCAAGAGCAGGCAAATTAGTCAAAGAACATCCACTGCTGGAGTTAGGAGTCCCACAAACACACCAAGCTAACAGCAGTAACATTTACACAGAGGACCTGGTGCAGACCTGGTTTGCCTCTTCAGTCTCTGTAAGCACATATGCTTCCTGCTTGGTTGATTCAGTGGGCCATGTTTTCCTGGTGTTGTCCATCCCCTCTAACTCCTACAACCTTTCTGCCCCATCTTTACAGGATTCCTGAGCTCTCAGGGAAGGACCCGATGGAGACTTCCAGTTTAGACTCTCTCTGTGTAATGTCTGGCTGTGGGTCTCTGCATCTGTTCTCATCTGCTGCTAGAGGAAGCCTCTCTGAAGACAACTGGACAAGGCACCATTCCTAGGTTTATGGGCTATCCAGTCTTTGGTTCCTGGCCATTCAAGCAGTTTTGGTTATGACTTCCCTCTCATGGAGTGGGCCTCAAGTTAAATCAGACATTGCTTGGCCACTTCCACAGGTTCAGAACCACCATTGCCCCAGAACATCTTGCAGGCAGGACAAATTGTAGGACAAAGGTTTTGTGGCTGAGTTGATTTCCGGGTTTTTCTTTTGGTAGCCTGCAGAATATCTTCCCATACCAAAGACACTAGACTGTAGGGGTACAGTCTCTAGGCAGACACCAGCTCAACCTCTTCATATTCAGTGAATTGTGTGGATGTGTTTCCTCAGCAATGGTGGCCACTGTCAGTTTTTAGAGAGTAACTCTCTAGCATCAGCTGTTTGGGAATATCCATGAAATCCACCTTAGCCAACAACTCAATTGAATGCAACCCAGTCCTGCCACTGAGAGCCTTTTGTAGCCTTTCCTGGCTATAAAGGATGGCCAGTCCAGACTCCATATCCTGCATTATGAGGAGACCTCACTGAAATCACCCTTATAGATTCCAGGAAGTTTCCTCTGCACTAGGTTTCCATACTGCCCCTCAAGTGCTCCCAATTTCAGCCATCTCTCCCTGCACTCTCTCCCCCCATCATGTCTCCCCACAATCTGATCTCAACTGCTTCTGTATCCACTTGCCTCTGGTCTACTCACAACATCTATTCCATTTCTCCTAACTCGGGAGATCCATGTGAGCCCCAGAGCCCTCCTTATTACCTAACCTCTCTAAATCTGCAGATTGTAGCTTGGTTTAATTTACTTAATTGTTAATATTCACTTATAAGTGAATGCATACCATATTTGTCTTTCTGGGTCTGATTACCTCACTCAGGATGTTTTTTTCTATTCCATCCATTTGTCTGCAAATTTCATGATGTCAGTTTTTAAAAGCTGAGTAATATTCCCTTGTATAAATGTATCACATTTTCTTTATCCATTCTTTGGTTGAGCTGTTTCCAGTTTCTGGCTATTATGAACTAGTTGGGCAAGTGTCCTTGCGGTAGGATGGAGCATCCTTTGGATACATGCCTAGAGTGGTATAGCAGGGTTTTGCAGTAGATCGATTCCCAATTTTCTGAGGAACTGCCATATGATTTCCATAGTGGCTATAGAGTTTGCACTCCTGCCAGCAATGGAGGAGTGTTCCCCTTGCTCCACGTCCTCATCAGCATGAGCTGTCACTTGTGTGCTTCTGTTCCACTGGGGATTGTAGGTCTACTTAAATAGTTTATCTGATTTGATTTAACTTTGGTAAGTGGTACCTATTGAGAAAATTACGCCCCTCCCCCCTTTTTTAAAGATTTTCCAATTTGGTTTTTAAAGTATGTTCTTGTCATTCTCTGTATTTCTTCAGTGTCTGTTGTTGTGTCCCTTTTTGTTTCTGATTTTGCTAATTTGGATATTTTCTCTCTGTATATTACTTAGTTTGGATAAGGGTTTGTCAATCTTGTTGATTTTATCAAAGAATCGACTCTTTGTTTCATTGATTCTTTGTATTATTCTCTTTGTTTCTGTTTTATTGATTTCAGCCCTCAGTTTAATTATTTGTTTTAGTTATTTGTTTTAATTATTTGTTTTAATCATTTGTTTCTATCCACTCCTCTTGGGTATGCTTACTCTTTTTTTGTTCTAGAGCTTTCAATGTGCTGGTAAGTTGTTAGTATGAGATCTCTCCATTTCTTCTATGTAGGCACTTAATGCTTTGAACTTTCCTCTTACCATGGCTTTTATTTTGTCCCATAAATTTGGGTATGCTGTGTATTCATTTTCATTCAGTTCTAGAAAGTCTTTAATTTTTATCATTATTTCTGTTTTGAGCCATTTTTCATTCAATAGAGAGTTGCTCAGATTCCATGAGTTTGTAGGCTTTCTGTTATTTCTGTTGTTGTTTATATCCAGCTTTAATCCATTGTGACCTGATACGATGCTGAGAATTATTTCAATTTTCTTGTATCTGTTGAGACTTGCTTTGTGTCCGGGTATGTGGTTGATTTTGGAGAAAGTTTTATGAAGTGAAAAGAAGGTATTTTCATTTGTGTTTGGGTGAAATGTTCTGTAAATATCTGCTAGTTCCATTTGGTTTATAATATCTGTTAGCTCCCGTATTTCTCTGTTGCTTGTCTGGATGACCCATCCACTAGGGAGAGTGGGTCAATATGTGATTTAAACTTTAATAGTGTTTCTTTTACAAACTTGGGTCACCTTGTGTTTCGGGCATAGATATTAGAATTGAAATGGCATCTTGCTGGATTTTTCCTTTGATGTGTATGAAGTATCCTTCCCCATCTCTTTTGATTAGTTTGGGTTTGAAGTCTATTTTGGTAGCTATTAAAATGGCTACACCAGCTTGCTTATTAGGTCCATTTGCTTATAATATCTTTTTCTAACCTTTTACCCTGATATAATGTCTATCCTTGATGTTGAGGTATGTTTCTTGGATGCAGCAGAAGGATGGATCCTGTTTTCAAATCAATTCTGTTAGTTTGTGTTTTTTTATTGGATAATTGAGACCATTGATATTGAGAGATATCAATGACCAATTATTCTTGATTCCTATTATTTTGTTGTTGTTGTAGTCGGTGGTGGTGATGTGTGTGTAAGTGTGTGTGTGTGTGTGTGTGTGAGTGTGTGCGTGTTTCACTTCTTTTGATTTTGCTGGTGTGAAATTATTTCCTTTTTTTTTTTTTTTTTTTTTTTTTTAGCTTTAGTTAACTTCCTTAGGTTGGAGTTTTTCCTCCAGCACCTTCTGTAGGACTGGATTTGTAGATAGATATTGCTCAGGTTTGACTTTCCCATGGAGCATCTTATTTTCTTCATTTATGGTGACTGAAAATTTTGTTGGGTAAATTAATCTGGGCTGGTATTTGTGGTCTCTTAGAGTTTATAACACGTCTGTCCAGGCCCTTCTGGATTTTAGAGTCTTCATTGAGAAGTGACATGTAATTTTAGTCTGCCTTTATATGTTACTTGCTGTTTACCCCTTGCAGCTTTTAATCTTCTTTCTTTGTTTTGTATGTTCAGTATTTTGATTATTATGTGGCAAGGGGACTTTATTTTCTGGTCTAATACATTTGGCGTTCTGTATGCTTCTTGTACCTTTATAGGCATCTTCTTTAGGTTAGGAAAATTTTCTTTTATACTTTTGTTGAAAATACTTTCTGGGCCTTTGAGCTGTGATTCTTCTCCTTCCTCTATTCCTATTATTTTTGAGTTTGGTCTTTTCATAATGTCCCAGATTTCCTGGATATTTTGTATCAGGAGTTTTTTTACATTTAACATTTTCTTTGACTGAGGTATCCATTTCTTCTATTTTATGTTCAATGCCTCAGATTCTCTCTTCTATCTCCTGTATTCTGTTGGTAAAGCTGGCCTCTGTGGTTCTTGTTCAAATTCCTAAATTATAATTCCCAGAATTCCTTCTGTTTGTGTTTTATCATTTCTATTTCCATTTTTAGGTCTTGAACAATTATTATTTCCTTCAACTGTTTGTTTGTGTTTACTTGGCTTACTTTAAGGGATGTATTCATTTCCTCCAATTGTTTGTTTGTGTTTTTGTGGATATCTTTAAGGTATTTATTAATTTCCTCTTCATTTGGGTGGTTTTCAGCTGTATTGGAATATTCAGTGCCTGCTGTGGTAGGATGCCTGGGCCCTATTGGAGACATGTCCCTGATGTTATTGATTGTGTCATTATGCTGGTATCCAGGCATCTGGGTTTGGGATGATTATAGGTCTAGGTTCTGATTTCTGAGAGGTCAGGAAGGGATGGTCTATTGGATGCACAGGAGACAGGGTGGGGGAGGGGAGGCTGCAGATGGTGCCTTGTTACACCATTAGGGAGAAGCCTGAAGGATTGTGTCTGCTGGGTAACTGAGAACATAATCCATATTTTTAAAGGAAATTTTCTCTATGTGTGGACTTCTGTGTTTGAAGTTATTTATGTTTTGGGGTTTTCCACCACAAGTACTTTACAGGCGTCCCGTTTTTGTTTTAGTTTTTTACTGCTTCCATGGCGTCTGATGAGAAGTCTGTTACTTCAGTCGTGGTTTCTCTGTTTCAGTGTCTATATTTTTCTTTACTATTGTGTTTTATAATTTGCTTATGATGTCTTTTGGTGAGTTTTAACTTCTTTGTGAAGCTGTTTCAACACCTCTGGAATACAGATACATAGTTTCCATGTCATATTGGACTGCAGTTTTGGAAAAGGATTTTAGAAAGAGTGTGAAGAGATTGCTCCAGCTCAGCTCTGACTCAGCTGCTCACAATTCTAGGTTTCTGTCTGTTTTAAAGGTATGCATCTCTCTTTCAATTTTCTGGTATATCCATTCTCTTCCTTGTCCATGTCCTTTATTGAAAATTCATCTCATACTCTCTAATGTTCTTGGTAAGGAATCATTTCCAAGTCTTTCCCAATTCCTCCAGTGCTGGGATTATGGGCACGTGATGCCACAGCTGGCTTTTGCAAGGAGGCTGGGGATCAAACTCTAGTCCTCACGCTTGTGGGGCAAACCCCTTCCTGACTGAGCCACTGCCCAAACTTCCAGGGTGAGACTAATACCGTCTCTAAAGTACAAGGGGAATTCTGCTTGATGTTTGTGGTTTGTGATACCCTGTCTTCGATAAGCCTCTTCTGACTCCTTTGTGAACTGAATGAGGACAACATACCATACACACAAATGCTAGAACACAGATCTTCTCCCTCAGAGACTAGCGGGTTGGGTTATTCCGAGCCACATGTGAGTGATCATGGCCTACATACACAGATTCAGACTGCTCAAAATGACATGTTCCAACCTGGAAGTGCTACACAAACTTTTCATAATCCCAGAACAAAATATAGTCAGAAATCCCAGCAGTTTCCAGACTCTCCATCAGGTAGATGTGCTGCAGCACACAGGAAAATCTGTGCTGCTCAGTGCAGGGGCCACTCACTGGCTTTCGGTTTGGTGGAAACTGAATGTCCGTTAACAGCTTTGTAATTGTTTTAGAACTGATGTTTCAATTGATAGACAAACGGATGTTAGGTCAGGGACAAGAGTGGGCAACGGATGACTACTAGACAATTTGGTTCTGGACCTGCAACACTCCAACATAAGCCCTGTGGAGTCACAAGTGTCACAGAAGTTCCACAACCACTTCAACAGCCCACAGAAAATCCCTTGAAGTTTTCCTCCAGTTCCTTCTTCCTTCCTTTTGTGCTTTCCTTTGATCCCATCAAATCTACTTCCTGGGTACAGCATATCGCAAAGGCCACTTCTACATGGGCAGAGAAGGGATTCATGGCTTGAACTTCTCACAGGCTCAAGGCTTATGCTCAGGCTTTGGTAAATTTGGCTATCTTCCTTTACAGTTGGATGCAACGCTTAAGGATTCAGCGTGCATTCAGGTCAAGGATTGACAGAGGTATTTTGTCCATGCAGGTTACTTAATGGAGACAGAAGCTATATCACACGAATTCTGAAGTATCCCAGTAGATTCTTGGCAATGATTAGTTCCAGGAACAAAGTCCATTTAATTGCTCTTCTTCTGTGTGCCTCCCAGTGAGGTCATGACAGCTGTTGCTTTATTTCTACTTTTACATATTTTTTAAAGGAGTCCCGAGAAACGCCCCACTCTCTTTTCCTTGGCAAACAGCTCTGACCTAAAGAGAACAAAGAGTTAGGTAACCCCACTGCATGTTCCCCACATGCACACACACGCCAAACCTCAGCTTGCAGGGCATTTATACTCAGTTATGAAAAGGGTGAGTCACCGTGTCTGCAACTGTTGCTTTTAAGTTCTCTGCCTGTCCTGTTCCCTCTCCCACCTGGCTCACTTTGTAATGGGAAAAGCCAGGCACTGGGCGGCTCAGCTGGGAGTTCTCCCTGCTGTGAAGCTTTCATTCTTTTCCTTAGGGGTAGTACATAGTGCTGGGTTGTTCTTGTTGATGTTGCCTGGGATTTGATCATGGGGTGTAAGACAGAAACTTCTGTGGGATGGAGTGGTGTATGTGGTTCTTAGATGTTAAATGGCTGTACATCTTGGTACTACAGGTAGATGTCACCATCAGCAAAGGCCCCTTATAAGAAAACAGTATAGGTTTACAGATTCGTCATGAATGATAGCTTGCTAAAGGATTTATCATGATGATTGCCTAACAGTCGACTTAAAAAAAATTGTTTTGGTGAAATACCTAACAAAGTAAATTCAAAGACTATGCTGATCTCTCTCTCTCTCTCTCTCTCTCTCTCTCTCTCTCTCTCTCTCTCTCTCCCTCCCTCCCTCCCTCCTCCTTCCCGAAAATAGCCTTTTTTGAGAATGTTTGCTTGTGTTTTGACTCTGTAGATTCTATTCACAAAATTATCTTTGAATTAAAATGGTTGTCAAAACAAAAGGGAGTTTAGTAGCTTTGGTTGGGGCTCCTAAATGGATTAAGGAGAGGAGTCCGTTGTTAACCAGATCTCAGACAGACCCACACCTGAGCCTTTGAACTGGGATGTAGATAGACCCACTCCGCAGGTACCCTTGGATGAAGCATGCTAGATCTCTGCTGGCCCTCTGTATGAGAGTCTTGCCCTCCAGTAGCTCGGAGACTGAGAATGTACCAGGCCCTTCTTAGAAGACAGCTGAAATTTTGCTTTAGCCAATTGCCACTCCTCACTAACAAGTGAAGTCCCAAGAGAATTGCCGTTTTGTAAAATCTTGGACAGTTTCATGCAGCACAGGCTGCTCTTGACCTCACTCTGTAGTTGAAGTAGAGAATGATGTGAATTCTTGATTTTCCTGACTCCACCTCCTAAATACTGAGATTATAAACCTCTGCCACTGTGCTTAGGTTTGGAGCAGATTTCCTTTTTTAAAAAATGTATTTGTGTGTGTGTGTGTGTGTGTGTGTGTATACGTGGGATCAGAGTACAACCTACATATGGGTTCTGGGATTAACACAGGTTGTCAAGCATGTCAGAAAGCACCTTAACCTTCTAGGCCATTTTGCCAGCCCAAATTTATTCATTCATTCATTCACTCACTCACTCACTCACTCATTCATTCATTCTGTATAGTATGTGCACGTGTGTATGTGCATATGTTATGCATGTGTGTATGCATGGGTGTATGCTTGCATATCCATGCATGTGAATATGGGCCACACAGGTGCCACAGCACACATGTGAGTGTGAGATACTTCCTTTGAGTCTCAGTCCTCACTGTGGAGACAGGGTCTTCTGTTGCATGTGTGACAGACTAGCTGGCTCACAAGCTTCTAAGACTCCTCCTGTCTTCACCTCCCACACCTCCATTTTGCCGCAGTCATCTTGCTATGACAAATGGCACTGCCTTGTTTGGCCTTACATGATTCCGGAGATGTGAACTCACACCTGAATGGCAAACATTTTACCATCTAAGCCATCTCCCTAGCATGGGACAGACTTTTAAAAATGCCCAAGTCTGTGTTTTCCCAGATTGCCATACTAATTAGCTCCTAATAAAATTAAGTTTCTTTGTTTGCACCTGGTTTGACTTTATTCTAGGTCAATATAATGCAGCAAGAATTGTTTGATTTTGTTTCTGCTAGATTTGGTGACTGTTTTGATAATGTTATAGAACTGGATAGAGGGTGGAGAAGAAATTAATTTTAACTTAGAAAAAATAGTGATTAAATATTTTAATAGCTAATATTGGTAAATAATACACAAATACAAGAAAATAAATAGAAAAACAAAAACTAAGCAGCAGTTAGATTCATACATTAAAAACTTGCTATTTAATGACTAAATATGAAACATTTCTGCCCTCATAAAGTTAGTGTCTAGTGAAGGGAGTGAAACATTAAAAAAAAGGTTATTGTGCATATGCATACATATATGCATACATACATGCAAACATGCATGCATATATATATATATGTATGTATATATATATAGATAGATAGATAGATAGATAGATAGATAGATAGATAGATATACATACATACTACAGACACGGTGACAGATAACGAAAAGTAATACAAAGAAATAAGACAGGACTCAGGGTATGGGAACCACAAAGATGAGAGATTTGGGTCCTTTCGGGCAGGGTAAAGGAGACAGTCTGAGGAGGCAAAATTTCAGAGGCACGACAATAGAGTGATAATCAGGCTATGTGAGCATCTTCAAGACAAACTCCCTGTGCAAAGACACCGAGTGGGCACAATGCCCCAAGGTCTCTGTGGTCCAGGAACTCTGGATCAAGTGGGAGGAGAGGCAGTCAAGCATCTTCATTTATTTTCCATTGCTGCAACTGAGTGGCAAGGTTGAGAAGCTTGTAAACCATGGAAGGTTCCTGTCTAACTGTTCTGGAGGTTGAGAAGTCTAAGAGAATGGTGCTGGTTGGTGTCCGGTGATGGACTTACACTAGATTGTGACATGGGTTAAGAGCAGGCAAAGGTGTGCAAAGCAAGAAATTACTATGTGAAAAGCAGAATTAATCTGTTCAACTGCTCATGTCTTAAGAGTTCCACCTCTCAGTGCTTTATAATCATGAATTCTTTTGTTTGGGGTCGGGGGTGGGTTACTCCAAACACAGAAGCAGAGAATCAATGGAGGGCTGAGCAGTTCACACACACAGGGTCTGTTCTTTGATTGATGGTAGGATGTCCAGAGCAGGAGACTAAGGAATTTCATTGGCCATAAAAGAATTCATGTAAGTGTTAGTGCAAAACAAGCAAAAAAACAAACTAAAAAGCTTCACACACCAGGAAGTGCAAGCAAGAAGCTGATCTACGGTGCTGTTGCTCTTAGAGACTATATGTAGAAGAGTCTACAATTACTACAGTGCATCTTTCTTAAGAGTCTGTGTAACAAGTAAAAAATGTGTTAACATTTCTGTAATAAAACGTGAAAATTACTTTAGTGGGGCAGATAAGGAACATAAGTGGTGCATTCTGAATTTAGGTTGCTTTCTCATCAAGTAATGATAGTGATAGAGGCTCATGTTGGGGTTTGGATTTCCTCCCAGAGGGATTCCACGTTCTTATGCCCAGAGTGAGGAATTGGACAGACACCTGGGTAGCAAGCAAAGTGGGGATTTACTAAGAAAGGATGGACTTTTGGGAGGAAGCAGGGCAGAGTGGGGAGAATGTCAGCAGCTCAGAGACACCTGTTCAAGGAGTTGGGATTTTAAGCTCCCTTAGCATGGGTCCTCTGAGTCATTTGCACAGTGTGGACTTTCTATAATTCTGTGAGTGTTCTGCACACAACTTCATGGGTTACATGTCTCAGTAACGTTTTTAATCTTCAAGCAGGGGTATGCATTTTAGTCTTATACTGAGCCACAGGCCATAGACCCTGGTGTGTCTCTTTTCCTGTACCAGGGCAGTGGCTGGGCTTTTCCAGCCTCCATTTCTGCCTGCTTGTTTTCCAAATGTGCTGATATTGTAAGCCTTTGTATTAGGCCTTTCAGACCTCAGACTCAGCCTGATTATCCTGTCTTGGTAATACAACAAAACTTTGACTTTCCAAGGACTTTGGATTATAGATATTTAGATAAACTTGGATAATAATCGTTACATCTTTGTGTACAGAATCTCTGTAAATATTGTTCATGAGTCAGTGACATTAAAATGTATTTTATGCTGGAAAAGATTATCTGAATATGTCTTTCAAGTGACCAAAAGATGAATCAAGAATTTAAAGTAAATGAATCTATAGCAACATTCTTACAAGCCCCATCTTAGACAAACCCAGAATTTAGGAATTTAGCTAGCTTACTTCTTGTCACTGTGGCCTGAAACCCAAGTGTGGCATCTGGCTTGTCTAGCCTTTCTTTTCTTTTCTATTCTTGCTATTGGGAATTGGGGTTCATAGGCCAGAATGTCCATAATCCCAAATAAAGGTCTTCTCTCTTATTACTAACCCATGAAGGTCTTAAAAATCTTATGAAAGCCACAAGTTTTAATCAACACAAGAGGGAGATTCCATGATGTGAGTACCTTCTATAGACTTTTAAGTTGTACACTTCTTAAGTGTGTATTTTATATGCATAGCAGGGCTAGAACAATCAGACCACTTCTGGAAGGTGTGTCCAGTTTGAAGCACCTGGCAGGAAGTCAGGGAGCCTAATCTCCACCTCTGCTTTCTTAACTCTAAGGAGCTGAACAAACCCCTGAGGCTGAGAAACCAAATAAACTCCCATTGTTCATCAATTATCTTTCCGTTCTTCCACACAGTAAGCGAGTCAGGGGTGTCTGGATGTTGGAGGTTGATGGCAACGGGAACGTTTGTACAAATAAACAAAAACACGTACAGACTAACACACCAAATAAAACCCTTGCTTTGAACACAGAGGACACAAATACAGTTTTGTTCTGATGGTTAACTGCCATTCAGTTGTGTCACAATTCTGAAAATAGAACCAGCTCAGATTTTTTTTTAAATCCTTTTTTAGGACTTCCTTCAGTGACTCACCATCTAATAATCAACCTGAGAGCACAGAATAGGAAAAGGAGAGCTTCAGAAGCTGTCCACCAGGCAGAGAGGTTGTGGCCTCTGTGACCTTTGAGAATCTGATGACCCAGCTCCCTCTGTTAGGCTCATCAAAATCCTAGAAAAGCCCACTTGCTCTCATCAGATGGGAGACCTACATCAGTCTTACACTGCCATGTTGGATCCAACCCATTTGGGGTGCTCTTGTGTCTTCAGTTAACTGTCATGTTTCTTGGGATCACACATGTGTACAATTGCCTTAGCCTCTGGCCACCAAGCAGTTTGCCTCTCTTCTTTTGTTCTCAGTGACCAAGTAAATTGCCTTGTATATTTATGTGTGTCATATGATATGGATATGGGAAGCAGTTTATTGCCAGACAATTATCATCTCCTCTCCAGTGCCTTACTACATGCCTCTTCCTCTGTTTTGTGTGTCCAGACATTACCTTTTTTAGAGTCATTATAATCAGCATTTAGGTTAAGGAATAAGATCAAATTATCTCTGAAGGAAGTAGACAGTAATAAAATATTCTATATGCAATGTTTAGTTATCTATAGAATCGGATGATTTTTATAGAATTATGAAATAGTTTGGTATTTTATTTCATACAGAAAAGAATAAAAAACTGTATGTAGGTGGAGAAAAATGATTCAGTCAGAAAATTGTCACTCAGGTTATAATGCTACATTTCCCCTTCTCAGGATCACTGTGAGAAATGACTGTGGGCTTTGGAGTTTTGACAGTAGTTACTTCAGGTTTATTCAAAGACTTCCTGCAGTCTCCACCCTTCTCTGGGTGCATGTGGATCCTAATCTTACCTTCTAAGAAAGACTCTATAGTAAGTTTAACTTAAGTCTTAACACAAAGACCTCATTTCACCTCAGTTACCTTAATAAAGAACCTATCGTCTTCAAATAAGGTTGCATTATGAAACACTAGGGGTTAAACTTGTGGACTTTAGTGGTGCCCAACTTGGCTAATAGCACTGGCTAAAATAAATTGTGCTTCGAAGTTAAAGAATTATTCAATCTCTGTCACCTAAGGGTTTGAACAAACTGCTATGAAATTCTATGAGAATTGAGTTCTCATAAATGTGTGTCCCATCAGCGTGATGTACAGTGCTTGTGAAAGACTGAACATAGGAGCGTTTTATGGGTTCTATTGAGATTCCTAAAAGTCTTGTAGGAAGCAAAGGGTGAGCTACGGGAAAGCGTCCTAATGTTTTCAAAGCTGAGTATCCTTTGTTATTAAAAATGTGAGAAGCAAAAGCATGTAGCCAGAGTAAGAAGAGATGGTGTATGAACAGGTAAGCTCTCCGTCTTCATGTCCTCATGGCAAAGATACTGTCAAAGAGCAAATGTCATTTTTGGACACCATATACCAGGCATGACGTAGCACACCTCTAATCCCACCCCTCAGGAGGCAGATGCAGGAAGAGTAAGATTTCAGTGTTATTCCTAGCTACAGAGTGCGCTTGGAGTTTGGCCTGGAGAATATAAAACCCTGTCTCAAGAGACAAGCCAGCAAAAGTTTTGTAAAAGCAGGTGAAACGAAGCTCACTACTTATAAGAAAAAGAAACTAAACCTAGAGAGCTGCTCTGGTTAGTGTTTTGTCAATGGCACACAAGCTAGTGTCATCTGGGAAGAGGGACCTCAGCTGAGAAAATGTTTCCATTAGATCAGTGGTAGGCAAGTTGTAGTTTATTTTCTTAATTAATAATTGATGTGGGAGGCCCAGCTCCTTGTGGGTGGTACCACCCATGGGAAGGTGATCCTGGTTGGGATAAGAAAGCACATTAAGATGGCCTGAGGAGCAAGCCAGTGAGCAGCACTCCTCCATGGTTTCTGCTTCAGTTCCTGCCCCTAGGTTCCTACCTTCATCTTCTGTCTTGGTTTCCCTCTCTAGTGGATTGATACCTGGAGATGTAAGCTGAAAGAAGCCTTCTCCTTTCCAAGCTGCCTTTGGTCATGGTATTTATCACAACTGAGACATTGGGCGGCTTTCCCATCCTGGGTAACAGTAGAATCAAAGCCACAAGAGACGTTCCGAGACACCTGCTTGTCCTTCCTTCCCCTCTTTAGAATTTCTGTACTTTCCCTCTGGTTCCCCTAGCACCTGCCTACTGTGACATGATGTCACACAAGTGTACATTTGTAGAATCTTTTTGATCCTAGAGTTTTGTTTTGATTTTTAAATTTAATTCTTACATTTATTTTTAAATGTCATATATGTGTATTATGTATATGTACATCATTTCCTCCTCCACTATCCAGTCTTGTGTCCCCCCTCAAAATTATGACCCCTTTTCTTTAATTATCATTATTATGCACACACACACACATACACACACACACACACACAGAGAGAGAGAGAGAGAGAGAGAGAGAGAGAGAGAGAGAGAGAGAGAGAGAGAGAGAGATACAACCTGCTGAGTCTATTTAATGTTATTTGTATGTATTTATGCTTTTAGGACTGACCATTTCGTATTGGGTAACCAATTAGGGGGTTCATTCCTAAGGAAGAATAATTCCTTCTCTTTCAGCGGTCATTAATTGCCAGGAGCTCTTGATCTAGGGGTGGGGCTTTGAGGGATTTCTCCCAACCACATTGGCATGGTAACTGGTGCTGTCATTGTTTAGGTATTGTTTAGGGCAGCCATGTTGTTGCTATTTCATGGGTGTAGCTTCCCAGTAATAGACACAAAACACAATCTTGCACCAGATGTCCTGGCTCTTACAACTGTCTTGTAGCACGAATCTTAAAAGTTCTTAATAATAAAAACAAACCCAGGGCCAGGTATTGGGGTGAATGCTGGATGATCAGAGAAGCAGAACAAGCTACAGCCACCTTACCTTGCCAATGTCCTCATCTGAATGGGTCTCAGCTGAACTGCTGTTCAAAAGCCTAAAAGCTTAACCACTCTAGTTCCTGGTCCTCATGTCTTAAATACCTTTCTGCTTCCAGCCATCACTTTCTGGGATTAAAGGCTCTTGTTACCACGCCTAGCTGTTTCCATTGTGACTTTGAACTCACAGAGATCCAGAGGGATCTCTGCCTCTGGAATGCTAGGATTAAAGGCGTGTGTGCCACCATTTTCTGGCTTCTATATCTAGTGGCTATTCTGTTCTCTGACCCCAGATAAGTTTATTAGGGTGCACAATATTTTGGGAAACACAATAACACCACACCTTCTCCCCCTTTTCTGTGATGTTCCTTGAGACTTAGGTATAGGGATTCTGTTGCTAATGTTTCCTTTTGAGACAATAACTCACTATATAGCCTTGGTTGGTCTGGAACTCCCTATGTAGACAAGGCTGGCCTAAAACTCAGATTCACCAGCTTCTCTTCCGGCTGAGTGAATTAAAGGGTATGGCATCATGCCCAGCTATCCAAGAGACCTACACAAAGTATAAACCTGAATGTAAATGTAGATTCACTTATGTGAAAATGTTCTTTACTTTTGATTGTAATAAGCACTTTGAATATTGTTTTAAAAGTAGTTTTACTGTGCGTGCCTTTAATACCAGCACTTAGGGGGCAGAGGCAGGTGGGTCTCTGTGAGATTGAGGCTAGTGCAGTCTACAAAGTGAGTTCCAGGACAGCTAGGACTTTTACATAAAGAAAACCTTTCTCGAAAACCACCCCCTCCAAAAGAGAAAAAAAGAAGAAGTAGTTCTATACAGCAGAGCATGGTGGAGCATACTTGCAATCCCACACAGGAGGTGAAGGTAGGAGGGCCATGCCAGTTTGAGGGCAGCCTGATCTACATAGTAAGTAGATAAATAAACCAAAATAATCACAGGGCTCTGAGGAGATGTCTCAGTGGTTAAAAGTGCATACTGCCTCTCGACCATTGCCAGCAGTCTATTGTAGTGGTATCTTTGTGGATTTCTGTGGGCCTCTCTAGCACTTTGCTTCTTCCTATTCTCATGTGGTCTTCATTTACCATGGTCTCCTATTCCTTGTTCTCCCTCTCTGTTGTTGATCCAGCTGGGATCTCCCACTCACCCAAGCTCTCTTTCCCTCGACCCTCGCCCTTCACTACCCCCACTCATGTCCAGGCTGTTCATGTAGATCTCATTCCATTTCTCTGTCATTGGGCGATCCCTGTGTCTTTTTTGGGGTCCTGTTTTCCAGGTAGCCTGCCTGGTGATGTGAGTAGCAGTCCAGTCATCCTTGTTCCACATCTAGTATCCTGTTATGAGTGAGTACATACCATGTTTGTCTTTCTGAGTCTGGGATACCTCACTCAGGATGATTTTTTCTAGGTCCATCCATTTGTCTGCAAACCTCATGATGTCATTGTTTTTCTCTGCTGAGTAGTATTCCATTGTGTATATGTACCACATTTTGTTTATCCATTCTTCAGTTGAAGGGTATCTAGGTTGTTTCCATGTTCTGGCTATTACAAACAATGCTGATATGAACATAGCTGAACAAGTGCTTTTGTGGTGTGGTTGAGCATTCCTTGGGTATATGCCCAAGAGTGGTATAGCTGGATCTTGGGGGAGATGGATTCCCAATTTTCTAAGAAAGCGCCATATTGATTTCCAAAGTGGTTGTACAAGCTTGCATTCCCACCAGCAGTGGAGGAGAGTTCCCCTAGCTCCACATCCTCTCCAGCATAAAGTGTCTTTAGTGTTTTTGATCTTAGCCATTCTCTGTAGGCTGTCGCTTTGCTTTGTTGACCGTATCCTTTGCCCTACAAAAGCTTCTCAGTTTCAAGAGGTCCCATTGATTGATTGTTTCTCTCAGTGTCTGTGCTACTGGTGTTCTATTTAGAAAGTGGTCTCCTATGCCAATGCGTTCAAGACTACTTCCTACTTTCTCTTCTAGCAGGTTCAGAGTAGCTGGGTTTATGTTGAGGTCCTTGATCCACTTGGACTTAAGTTTTGTGCACGGTGATAGATATGGATCTATTTGCAGCCTTCTACATGTTGATATCCAGTTTTGCCAGCACCATTTGTTGAAGATGCTTTCTTTTTTCCATTGTGCACTTTTGGCTTCTTTGTCAAAAATTATTTGTTCATAGGTGTGCGGATTAATGTCAGGGTCTTCAATTCGATTCCATTGGTCCACATGTCGGTTTTTATGCCAGTACCAAGCTGTTTTTATTACTGTAGCTCTATAGTACAGCTTGAAGTCAGGGATCGTGATGCCTCCAGAGGTTGTTTTATTGTACAGGATTCTTTTGGCTATCCTGGGTTTTTTCCGAATTGACCTACTCTGGTGATGGGATGGCCAAACACCCTAATTGTCGTGCTAGAAACCTCATCCAACTACTGAGGGATCTGGATGCAGAGATTCATGACTAGGCCCCAGGTGGATCTCTGGGAGTCCAATTAGCGAGAATGAGGAGGGTTTATATGAGAGAGAATTGTTGAGACCAAGGTCGGATAAAGCACAGAGACAAATAGCCAAACAAACGGAAACACATGAAATATGAACCAATGGCTGAGGGGTCACCAACTGGATCAGGCCCTCTGAGTGGGTGAGACAGTTGATTGGCCTGATCTGTTTGGGAGGCATCCAGGCAGTGGCACTGGGTCCTGTGCTCATTGCATGAGTCGGCTGTTTGAAACCTGGGGCCTATGCAGGGTCGCTTGGCTCGGCCTGGGAGGAGGGGACTGGACCTACCTGGACTGAGTCCACCAGGTTGATCTCAGTCTGTGGGGAAGGCTTTGCCCTGGAGGAGATTGGAATGGGGGGCGGGCTGGGGGGAAGGTGAGGGGGGCGGGAGGGGGGAGAACAAGGGAATCTGTGCCTGTATGTAGAACTGAATTGTATTGCAAAATAAAAATTTAAAAAAAAGTGCATACTGCTCTTGCAGAGGATTCAAGTTCATTTCCTAGCACCCACATGGAACAGTTCATCATCACCCGTAACCCCTGCTCCGGGGGATCCAGTGCCTTCTTTTGAGCTATGTGGGCACCTGCATGCACCTGCATATTTTCACTTTTCCCAATATACATATGCATATAAATAAAATCTAAAAATCAGGCCAAAAATCACAAAAATCAAATAAAACTTCAAATAAACCAAAACAAAGTGTGTATATTCTTTATCACATAAGTATGCTAATTATGGGGCTTAAGCAGAAAAGTGTGTGTATGTCTGTGTGTGTGTGTGCATGTGTTCAAATGTGTGCATGTGTGTATGTGTGTATGTGTGTATGCACCTTTGAAGAATGGCAGATACTATATCATACAGCAGTTGAGCAGTTCAGTGAATATACAACTCTGCCTGTTCTAAATCTAATGAGCATCCACACCCATAGACACTACCAAACCACTGAGGTGAATTTACCTGTGTGAAAGGATAGAACTGCCTATATAGGCCATCATCAGTGGAAGAACATTACAAAATTACAAGGACAACTTTTCCTTCTTCCTATTTTGAACATTTAAGGCCAAGTGTTTCTTGTCCCCTTGAGTGATATCTCATATGCTTTGTGGGAAGTTTTTCAAAGAAGAAAATGATCCAAAATCAGGGGGAAATGGGTGTGGGTGTGGGTGGGTAAGGAGATAAAGCACTCACAGTGTCAGGATGGTGTACTGAAAGACAGATGAGGATGTGGTCACCTCCTCAACAGAGGACAGTAAAAAGTTAAAGCATTAAAGCTTGTCTAGAATTGAATCTGAGGGTGTGAAGAGGAAACTTGGTGTCTATTTTTAGGCAAGGTGATATTCTAATATACATAGTATTCATTTTCATCTGAAAAGTGATAATACTTATTGTAGTGCTTTACTCATTTTATAAATTGTCTTGTGACTATTAAACACCTATGAAATGCCAGCCTTTTCCCCCTATCGTTTTCCATTGAAAAGATCAGCTGAATTTGAGCACATTTGCTGAATAAAACATCATACAATCAACAGGATGATTTTTATTCCTTAACATTTCTCCCTGGGGAAGGCACTTACCCTAAGAACTACTTTGCCTGATGACAAGTAGGAGCCTTCCTGACTTTGATAGCGTCCAATGCACTGAGTCACCTAATTTGCATCTCTCTACTAAATGGTTTTAATTAATTTTGCATTGTGCTTACTGACTAGTTTTAATTAGCAGTTAAATCAGCTCAGTTAACAAAAAAAAAATGAAGGTGTTTGTATGAATGCAAATCACAGTGAGTTCTCAGGGCACAAGTTGCAAACTTGTTCCAAGCCATTGAGGTTGGTTTTCTTTAGGCTTTGTTAAAAATATTTAATATAAGAATATATAAGAGTATTTGTTAGGTACATTTCCCTCTCACTAAACTAAGGGCGGTTTTGATTCATATACTGATTTTCCCTCCCAAGAATCTGTTCTGGTCTGTAGTTAGGCAGGTTTTAGGACTAGGTCAAAGACAAACTCTGTACATGTGAGTTTCAAGAATGGCTTGGGCAAGTCTGGTGGCCTATTGGGGTTTCCTTAGTGAATCATTCTGTGGCATCCAGGACACAGATGAGCCATGAACTTCTCCACAAACACAAAACACAACTCTGCTAAGGCTCTTTGGTGATTTTCATGTTTAAGGAACAATGAAAAAAATAGGGTGTTAGGTAGGGGTGGGATCAAAAGGGGAGCTGAAGAGAGGAGAAAGAGATGCTGGAAGGAGAGGTTGAAATGATGCAAATACAATACTCACGCATGAAACTTTTTCCTTTTGTTTTTGTTTTTTCAATACAGGGTTTCTCTGTGTATCCCTGACTGTCCTGGAACTCACTCTGTAGACCAGGCTGGGCCTTGAACTCACAGAGATATGGCTGCTTCTGCCTTGTAAGTGCTGGGATTAAAGGTGTGTGCCATCACAGCCTGGCTGAAATTTTCAAAAATTAGAAAATTAGAAACAAACCTAAACAATTAGTAATATTGATGATATTGTAGAGGATAGCATCCCCTCTGTTAATATGGTAGCTCCTGTGAGTGTCGACTGTAGCTGAAGTTTTCCTGGTCCTGCCTGGCCCACAGTCAGGACAAATCTCTCTCACCCACCTGTCCCACAGCCAAGTAAACACACAGAGACTTATATTACTTATAAACTGTATGGCCATGACAGGCTTCTTGCTATCTAGTTCTTATATCTTAAATTAACCCATTTCTATTAATCTATACTTTGCCACGTGGCTTGTGGCTGACCGGTACCTTACATCTGTCTCATCACAATGGCAGCTGGCAGAGTCTCCTGGCTCAGCCTTCCATTTCCCAGAGTTCTCCTCTCTTCTTATCACTCCTACACTATACTTCCTGCCTGGCTACTGGCCAATCAGCATTTTGTTTATTAATCAATCAGAGCAACACATTCACAGCATCCCCATCAGTCAATCTCATGCATGCTTGTCACTACATATAGGCAAGTGTTAAAACATTGCCATTATGCATACTATGGCTTGTGCCATGTATGTACGTCCTGCTTTTTCCTTTACTCACATTATATTGGGGAATTTGTGTCCCAATCTGAAAATTCTAAACCACAGTATTTTTAAGTGATCAGATAAAAACACCTTTAAATAGAAGAATCTAAGCACATTTCTCTGGTCTTTTATGAGCACGGAGGTGGTTTGGTTTTGATTTTATACACAGACTTATCCAATTCCTACTAGTAGAAATCACTAGCAAAAATTCTTACTTTAGTGTAAGAATTTTCAGGAATATATGTGCTAATGTAATATTTCTTCTCTGAGTTAAATAAAATAAAATTATCTTAAAGCTATAAGGATAGAGATTATTTGGTCAAATTTTATCCCCCAAAGAGAGTAAATTCTTTTTCAGTGAGGTATTCTATTTATTTGCTGAATATTTTTTTTTTAAAAAAATTCAATCTTCATACCTGCTCCTTAAAGGATGTTTATGGTGGCAAAGCAATGTCACGTGATACCAACCTGACATCATCTTGGTCATTTTGGTATTGGGATCTATTTATTATTTTTATTTTTACTTTCATTCAATTTTAGACCATTCTGCCATTGATGAGTGAATTTCAGTTGGGACCACTGTGTTCTTCATGTATTGAAGTCTCTGGCTACCCTGACCCCTTCTCCCCACCTTACATCTTCTTATTATTGCTTTATACAGAGATTAAGGGATTTCTTTTAGATTAATGTATTTACAATTCCCCTTCCCTTTCTTCCTTCCAAACCCTTCCATATATCTCTTTGTTCTATTTCAAATTCGTAGCTTCTTTTTTCATTAACTGTTATCATGTGCATATATGTACATATTTAGAATACATGTATGTTCCAAAATATAACCTGTTTAGTCAATCTAATGGATTACCATTTGTTTTTGGACAACCAATTGCTGTGCTCTTCCATGGAGAAGACTGTTTCTCCTGTTCTCAGCATCCCTTAGTTGCCTAAAGATTTTTGTGTAGGGTTAAGGCCCTGTGGGCTTTTCCCATCCATTTTGACATGTCTTTTGGTATCATCCTTGTTCAGCTCATGTTTAAGTCAAGGACTGACCTGTACTGAACAAAAGTCGAAGAGAAAAAATGAATCACCTATGTTCCATCTTTCCAGACATGGAATTCCTTCTTCATTATTCTGCACAGTTGATATTACTGTGTCTACTTGAGATTGGGCAATTTTGTTACTTTGACATGTCTCCTGGTACCTGTAAGGTCTGCTTTTATAAGATATCAATAGAGCCACCATGGTTTTCTTAGCCTCAGTCTCTAAGTGACACAATCCACCCTATTCTCCCTCTCTTTTCTCTCTCATAGCTCCTTTCTCCTTCTGACTAACATGTTCTATTTCTGATTGGAATGTTTCTATCTTGGCATTGCTAAACAGAAACAATTGGGTTTAAAAGCATCCTGTTACTATTTGATCTCATACAAACGCATCATTTTTGCTTTAATTTCTTTTTAATCACATGATTATAATGATCCCTTCTTACTCTTTTATTGAATTTTGTTTGTTGTATAATTTAGAACACATACTCCAAGTGTGCAATATTCATACTTACCACACCCCTTGTAGGTTCTGTATGCTTTTTTACATATCTGATTGTTTTAATTACACATTTCTCAGAGTGCGTCCCTGTCTTTAAATGGCACATCATTGTGCAGTGAAACTTTAAAGATAAGGGATCAGAGGGAGAACATGAGGGATGCTCCCCCAGGAGCCTACTGGGGATCAGAAAGGTGAGAGAGCTTCCATGGCATTCCTGAGCTCCCTACACTTCCTGCCCTTGCTCATATTTTTAGTACAAAGGTGGTCATGGTTTTCCATGATGTGCAGACATGCTCAAAAGATATAATGGTATCATCCACATCTGGAATTCTATATAAAATACTTGCACTCATCCTATGCTCTCTAATGAATACCATTTGAGCGGAGATGTGCCCAACCAATTTGCCAGATGACCACAGATAATAACAGACAAACAGAAGAGCGAGAATTTGCATTCACACAGGCGAGTCTGGAGAAGAATTCTATCTTTAGTAACTAAGAAGATGAATGAGGAAAAGTATGATAGATACAAATAGCAGGGTCCATTACACAATAAGAGGGTATTATCAGACACACGATGAAGATAAATTCCACTGGTGTCAGGGGCATCATATTATTATATCTAATCTATCATCTTGTTAATGCTATTTCTATGGAAACATTAAAAGAAATTAAAGTACTAAAACCTGAAAACCGACCTGACAGCTGCATGGGACAAAAAGAAAAATATCATGATTTTGCTGATATATCTAACATATTTTCCCAAAGTCATGTTAATCACCATTAGCTTGTATGTAAATAATATAACAGAGAGTATGCATAAAGAAGTCCCTGTATATACTATAATATATTATTAGTCTCACTTTTAGGCACTAATACTAAAATACCTAAATTGATATATGAGGGAAAAAACCATAATTTGCTGTTATTATGTAGTAAATGCTACTCAGTTCAGTATAATGAGACCTTCCTTATACGTTTTTACCAATTTTTGGAAGAATATCAGACTCAGTTGCTCAAATAGCTGCCATTAGCTGTTGTAGGTTGGAAGGATTCTTTATACCCCCTACCCCATAGATTGAGAATGGCTTTACTGGTGATGATTTATTTATTTAATCATTTCTACTTCTCTTACAATTTCAGTGATACTTCCATCTATGTAGAGATGTGTATGCATATATGAGAGAGAGATGGAGGCTGGTAAAGAAAGACATGGAAGAAATCAGACGTTCTCAAACTTTATAAGCAAGTACAAATTTTACCCTCAGAATACCTTTCTAGAGAAAAGATCAAGAAGAGAAGTAATTGCAGGCTTCAGTCCCCTCCCTCTGTCCTTCATTCTTCCTTACCTTATGGATAACTTTAAACTGATTACCTGTGGCCCTGTGATGAAAAGCAACAGAAAATGAGAGTAAACCCTTAAGTTCATCCGGTCTGTTGCAAGCTGATGGTGGGCCATGAGCACGTGGCTGCTTTCTGCATCTCTGCTTGACTGTCATGGAGCACGGTGAGGCTCAACTTCTCAGTCAGGACTGCAACACGTTTATTCTTTCAACATTGGAAAGAAATTTTGTGATACTCAAGTGAAAGACATTGAGACCCATCAGTGATGGGAACTGATAATATTTCCATGTCCTCAGAGGTGATGTGTTTAAATTCTCTAATCCAAAGAGGAAATCTGAACAGGGACTTCATCAAAAGGTTAGATTTCTTAAAGTAAATTCAACTTCTGCTTGTACATACTGAGCTGACTATTGGGCATCTCAGCTGCTCAACGGGAGAAAATGAATAGCCTTTCCAAATAATGTCTGACACAGTTTTTAATTTGAGTGGTATTATTTCCAGAAGCATCTGCTGTGAATACCTGTGATCAGACATTCCTCATCAGACCCTTCTGAAAGAGGAGAAAGTGAATTGTTTGATTACCATGTTAATAATGTTGGCTGCACTCTGAACCTATGAGCTGCTTTTGACTGGGGAGTTGACAGTCGAGAGTGGTTAAGTAATATTGTTTGAAAGCCTGAATGAGTCTGTGAAAATCAATCACTACAATGACAAGATAAGGTTGGAAACTTTATGTTCTGAAAAACTAAATGGAGCAGTTAGAAATCATTTGTTCCCCTCCTCCGCATCCCCAAAGGATGAAGTCTTTCTGTGACTGCTAGGCCACTGTAAAATCTAAATCAGTCAACAGTTTTCTAAACTTAACCTCACTCTATCTAGCTAGATGTCTTTATATCTCTAATTGAAGTCTCTAGTGTTTACTGGTCGAACCTTTGTAGTTCTGTTCTGTGGTCTTCAGTCCACATTGGAAGCACAGAGTTGGGTTCTGTTATCAGGGAAGGGGTCCTGTTATCAGTGAAGGGATACAGCAGGAGTGGCAACACCACTAAATGAAGCTGCCAGCAAGAGGTAAGGCAAGCCAGCAAAAGCAAAGCTTCCTTCTTCTGTCTTTTATCTGGCTGCTACCTGTAAGTGCTGCCCACCTTTAGGGTAGTGTCTTAGTTAGGGTTCTGTTGCTGTGAAGAGACATCATGACCACTGCAACTATTATAAAGGAAACATTTCATTGGGGTAGCTTGCTTATGGTTTCAGAGGTTCAGTCCCTCATCATCATGGAGGGGAACATGGCAGAGTGCAGAACATGTGATGCTGGAGCTGAGTGCTACATCTTGTAGGCAATAGGAAGTAGACTGACAGTCACACTGAGGGAAGCTTGAGCAAAAGAGATCTCAAAGCCCAGGCCCACAGTGACACACTTCCTCCAACAAGACCATACCTCCTAATAGTACTACTCCTTTTGGGGTTCATTTTCTTTCAAACCCTCATAGGTAGATTACCCACTTTAAATAATCTGATTAAGAAAGTCCCTTTTAGGTGTTCCCAGTGGCTTGTCTTTCAGTTGAATACAGACCCAGTTAAGCTGGAAGTTTTGGATGAGTGTCCCTCACTTAAGACTTGGTCCCTACCTTGGGGTTCTATTAGGAGGTGGTAGAACCTTTAAGAGGTGGGGTCAATAAGAGGACCTAGGTTATTAAAAACATGCTTTCAAGGGGGATTATGGGACTTTATCTATCCCTCTTTTTTCTATTTTAATTTCTGGTTCCATGAACTAAGCAGTCTTTTCTATCAATGATGTACTTACTGACTCACCATGTCTACAAAAGACCAACATGCTGTGGGATGTCTTTCTATATGCTGTGAGTATGTGTTGCTCTGATTGGTTGATAAATAAAGCTGTTTGGCCTATAGCAAGACAGCTTAGAGGCAGGTGGAAAATCCAGGAGAGAGACAGGAAGAAGAAAGGCAGAGGCAGGAGAGGAGCCATCCCGCCATCTAGGGAGCAGCATGTAATGGCACACAGGTAAATGTGGTGGTATTGTGTTCCCCAAAGTATTGTGCACCCTAATAAACTTATCTGGGGACAGAGACAGAACAACCACTAGATACAAAAGCTAGAAAATGGTGGCACTCACACCTTTAATCCTAGCACTCCAGAGGTAGAAATCCCTCTGGATCTCTGTGAGTTCAAGGCCACATTGGAAACAGCCAGGCATGGTGACACACACCTTTAATCCCAGGGAGTGGTGGTAGAAAGCAGAAAGGTGTATAAGGCGTGAGGACCAGAAACTAGAAGCATTTGGCCTGGTTAAGCATTTGGCCTGGTTAAGCTTTCAGGTTTCTAGCAGCAATTCAGCTGAGGCCCATTCTGGATGAGGACTCAGAGGCCTCCAGTCTGAGGAAACAAGACCAGCTGAGGATCGGGCGAGGTGAGGTAGCTGTGGTTTGTTCTGGTTCTCTGATCTCCAGCATTCACCCCAATAACTGGCCTCAGGTTTGATTTTCTTAATAAGAACTTTTAAGATTCCTACTACATGTAAAGCCACGGAACACGTGGCAACATATAGATTAATAGAAATGGGCTGAGTTTAGTTATAAGAGCTAGCTAGCAAGAAAATTGAGCCATAGGCCATGGGCATGCAATTCATAATTGATATAAGCCTCTGTGTGTTTACTTGGGTCTGAGCAGCTGCAGGACTGGGCTGGACACAGGAAAACTTCCAACTACACCAACAAGTCATGGTGCACAACCTTAAACAGTGACATTTTTCTCTTTGTGGGTTGCTTATTTCAGGTGTTTTGTTACAGGAATGTGGTGTAAACTAATACACAAAGCATAAGTAGAAGACACATTTCATCACCTAATGCCACTATAGCACAAGATTTCCCTTTCAGGTTCTTCTCCAAGATCCAAGTCAGGAGTGTCCTGTGATGATATTTATTAAGATTTTATGATGTCTTTGTATTTATAGTCAGCATGGAGGAAATCTCTGCCTTAGACTGTTTAGAAACTGGAATCAAATTACATTGACTATGGAAATGTTACAGTCATCCCTAATAAAGGCATCATTTTCTTTTTGCTGAGCCATGCCAATTGCACAAAAGAACTCTCTGATGGGCTCACAGGGAGCTGGTTGGAATCAAGGACTTTAGCATTAAATACATCTCTGTGAGGGTAAGGAGTGTTTTTAAGTTTCTTTTTTTAAATTGTATAGAGGCCAGGCAGTGGTGGTGCACACCTTTAATCCCAGTAGGCAGAGGCAGGTGGATCTCTGTGAGTTCAAGACCAGCCTGGTTTACAGAATAAGTTCCAGGACAGCCAGGTCTATACACAGAGACACCCTGTCTTGAAAAACTGAAAAAAAAATTGCAAAGAGATAAAATATTTATCATGAGTCTTATTAGGGCATGAAGCTACACATGTAAATTCCTAGGGTGCAGGTTGTAAGTAGTCATAGTACAATACTCTAAGGTTTAAAGTTGTTATTGCAAGTAAAATTCATTAATAAGAATATTAGCTTTCCCAGTATCAGTTTTCATAATAATTAAGTTGCATAATGGTGAAGAAAGGACTATCAAATAAAAACAGAAAAAGGAAGTCACGTTCAAATAGCTTGGGAGGAAACGTCCAAGTGCCCATGCAAGGAATCTGTCACTCGTATGTTTTGATGTAACATCTTCGTCAAAGAATGTCCTCAACACTAGAGTCAACTTGTCCTACACCCATTCTTAAGAGGAGAAGCTGTCACTTAGCATTCTTTGAGAGATAGTCTTTCATTATAACACACAGTGTGATGCTTCTGATTTGTTGCCTGCCTCTGTTTGGTGGTGTGTTCAGAACAGCCTGAACATGAGACTCTGGCTGCAATGTCTCATTGTATATTACGTATACTACATTACTGTATGTGGTGGTGTGCAAAATAAGTTGCATGGTGGAAACAGGCTTGAATTCACAGCAAAGAGGGACATGTTCCAAAGTCACAAAGTCAGCTTGTTGTCCTGGGCCCAGGCTACATCACATGCAGGCACTGCAATGTGTCACACACAGCCTTCCTGGAAGTGGGAAAGACAGACACAGACTCATCCTTTGGCCTACAGAGCTTTAACAAGCTAGCCTTTCATTAGGCAAATTCCTAAATGTTAGCCAAATTCTTTTCTGCAGAGGCTGCTAATGGCTGGGCATACATGTGATGCACTTGCTGTTCTGTGGATGCTGATAGAAAGTTCTTTGAGGTTGCTTTTCTGAGTGTTCACAAGCAGAGCATGGGGGCAGGGCAGAGATCTGTCTTCGGTGCTTCCTTTCATGTCCTGAGAAGGACAGTCATGTGTTTTAGTTTAGCTGATACATTCAAAGAGAAAGGACAAACAATAGAGGCTTTACATATGGTGGCTGTGACTGTCACATGGACTTCATTTTCTCATGCACAATATATTTGTTATTCCACAAGCTGGTTATAATTCATTTAAGACTCCTTTTTATTTAGTTTTATCTAATAAACTAATGAAATGGCCCAGTGAAGTCTTTATGGTCAGTGTAATTTGGGTGAGTAACTTAGCCTGCATTTCCTTTAGGATGTTAATGGTATATCATTACTCTCCCAGTATTTTTCCTCTCAAAGAGCTCAAGGAAGAGAAAGGGCCCCAAGTCTGGGTACCATTATGATGTATGTATTTAAAATCATTCTCAAGATGAAGATTTATATGGAAGAAATAAGTTTTAGTTTATCTTTCTCCTGTATGAATGTAATTATTAGCAAGTGACTTTATTTTTCATAATGTCACTGTCAGATATCAGCTGTCATTTATCTTCTTAATAATTTCCTTATTGTTGTGAGAATCTCCTTTACTGGGGCAAGGGAGATTGCTGAGTGGATGAAGTGTTTGAAGCACTACCATGAAGACCCAAGTTCAGATATCAAGCAAACACATAAAAAGCTGGCCTTGGTGGTGTATGCCAAGAATATTAGCTTTGATTGGGTGGAGACAGGAAGGTCCCTCGCAAGTGCTGGCCAGCTAGTGTCACCAAATTGGTAACACTCAGGATTAGTGAGAAATCCCTTTGAGATAAATAAGACAGAGGAACAGAGAAAGATATCCAAGGCGAATCTCTGGCCTTGACACAGAGACATAGAATCTCTTTAATTAATTTATTTTTATACCATTTATTGAAACAGATGATTTTTATCTTGCGTTAATAAAAGTCTTGACTGTGAGGAGTTATTAAATAATACGTGTTACTGGAGAAAAGTAGCTCACCACGAGACTGAAAACTGCTATGCTCTGCAACAGGAGGGAATGAAGAGACACTCTAGTTGGTGTGGAAATTATCTTTGTAAAAGGGTAAAGCAGAGGTATATCTCTGTATGCCTAGCAGGAGTCTGGGCAAGGAAGATTGCAAGTTGGAGGCTAACCTGGGTTACGTAGTGAGTCTCTCTACCAGAGGTGGGCAGGAATCAGAGCTGACAAAATACAAATAACTTTAAGAGTTTTGTTTGGTTGTTTTCTCTGGTAACTGAACAAAATCTGAAACTCTTTTGGTCCAGACATAACTTTTAGTGCTCTTGTCCTCCTGCAAACTGATTTGTCATCCTTCTGGGTGACTGATATGACCAAATGTCAACCGAGGAAGCCAGGCATTTTCCATTGTTGTTCAGATACACGAGAGTGATGCAATGTGGTTATCAGGCAGAGTGAGTGCAGCTCAGAGCTGTACTGATGGGCAGGAGGTATCTGCAACATAGCAGGAACTGCAGCTGCATTAATCAGATCAAATGTGCAGCATCAGCATTGTTCCAGACTTCAGAGCTCAGGGTGGGGATGGAGAACATCCTAGTCTACAGCTTATCTCTGCCACAGGTCAGGATGGGTTGACATCCTCTGCTAAAGCAAATGAGCAGTGGGGCCTAATGAAGCTTTGGTGGGGTGTGAGTGAACTCTGGTCTTTGACAGTGAGAATTTTTTTCCTTTTTTTAAGTTTGTCCTCTCTCTCTCTCTGTGTCACTTTCTTTCTTTCTTTCTTTCTTTCTTTCTTTCTTTCTTTCTTTCTTTCTTTCTTTCTTTCTTTCTTTCTTATTTTTTCATTTTACATACCCAGTTCTATCCCCTCCCCTTTCCTGCCTCTCCACCTCCCTCCATCCCACCCCCATCCACTCCTCAGAGTGGGTAAGACCTCTCTTGGGTAGTCAACATAGTCTGGCAGACCAAGTTGAAGCAGGGCCTGGTCCCTCTGAGGGCGAGAGTTTCTTAAAGAGAGGCCTTCAGTGAGTCCCAAACCAGGAACATTATGCCACTAGAAAAAGATGAAGGTGAAAAAATAAAAAAAAAAAAACTTTATAACAATTAACCCATTGTTATCCTTTCAGACTAATTAAAAAGAACCAGATTGATAAAATGTGAAGGACTGTGTGAGGAATAAGTATTTACAACTTCAATTTAATGTCACGTTTGTGTGATTTTTTTTCAGTGCTGGGGTGTCACACATGCCAGAAAAAGGTTTCTCTCCAAGCTCCATCCCAGTCATGTACATGTGTCCTGTATTCATTATCTATGTCTATGTAGTTATAACCTCAACATACATGCTACCCACACAATACACATTTCCAGGCATTCTGATGTATTTTATTATTTACCAGTTTGGAGAAAAATGCTTTATATGTCAAGGACCATAAACCCTATGAAACATAGCATGTTTTAATCTCAAGAAAATTTTATTCCTTTCGTCTTCAATCCACTTAGATCACTAAAAATGTTGTCCTGGCATTTATACTGTTCTCTTTACAAGCTTATATTCAAGGTATCTTTAACTGGCTGTTGGAATCGCAGGTGGGCTTGAAGTCAACACAGGTAGATTTGATACGACTCTCCTTCAGTTAAGAGGAAGTGTCGAATTGTATTGACCTCTTAAAGTGGATTTGCTCTCAGTTGTACACAAAACCTTCCAAGAGAAAGATAATTAATACATTACTCTGGTCCAACTAGAGTTGGTTTGATTATAGGGATTTTGTTTAGTTTCACACCAAGAATCTACTGCCTTGTCACAACACACAGTCAATCAATATTTTATAATTTAGTTTTTAATACAAGTATCATATATGATAGCGTTTTGTACATAATACTGGAATTTTCTTAATTTCTCAATGTGGGAAGACACGTGTCTTAGCTACACTAATTCTGGAACAAAACAGATTTTTGTTTTCTGGTAAAACTAGGGGAATCCAGGCAGTGGTGAAACACACCTTTGATCCTAGCACTCGGGAGGCAGAGCCAGGTCAATCAGTGAGTTTGAAACCAGCCTGGTCTACAAAACAAGTTCCAGAACATGCTCCAAAGCTACACAGAGAAATCCTGTCTTGAAAAACAAAAACAAAAACAAACAAACAAAAAACTTGCAAGGAGAAAACTCAAGTTTTGTAGTACTGTGGACTGTGAACAATTCTATTCTAGAAGTTTAATATGACACTACAAAGAAATGAAGCAGTGTTCATAGCTAAAAATATTTCAATAGTTGGCTGCTTTTGTAGGCAAGATTAGGAGGAATATGTGCCATTGTCCCTGCCCAAAAATTTTCTGAAAAGACTTGTCTAGTAGATATAAAAATAAAAAAGTTTGCAGCTATGAAGAAATGTGTGATACGTGTGTTTGTTGATGGGAATGGCATTACTAAATCTCTCCATTATGGAGAGGTAATCTTGAGAGATTTAACTCTGTTCCATCACTGATTAGTGAACAATAGTTTTTAATGTTCCTGACCAAGCCCATGTGTCTTAGTTAGGGTGTCTATTACTGAGAAGACTAAAAAGCAAATTGGGAAGGAAAGGATTTGTTTGACTTACACTTCCATACTGCTGTTCCTCATCAAAGGATGTCAGGACAGGGACTCATACCAGGCAGGAACTTGGAGGCAGCAGCTGATGCAGAGACCATGGAGGTATGCTGCTCACTGGCTTGCTCAGCCTCCTTTCTTATAGAACCCTGGAACACCAACCCAGGTATAGGTCCACACACAACGGACTGGACCTTCCCCCATCAATCATTAATTAAGAAAATGCCCTACGGCTGGATCATAAGGAGGCATCTGCTCCAGTTGAGGTTCCCTCCTTTCAGATAACTCTAGTTTGTGCGTCGTTGACACAAGACTAGCCAGCACAACATGAAACAAATTATCTACTTTTGGGACATTACATAAGTTTTTTCAGACCAAATATTATATGAAATCATTGGCATATGTGTGTGTGTGTGTGTGTGTGTGTGTGTGTACCTATATATCTCCTATATATCTTTCTCTTTGTATGTTTGTTAATATGTGAGTGTGTGTGTATCTTCACTAGTTTTACCAAGGTTCAACACAGCTTGACTACCTGATTTGTTTACAAGATGAGGCTAAGAATTGGAGTAGCTCTTTGTACTTGGCCACAGGAATTGGTGTCTGCCATGATCACATTCTCTATGCTGCCCTCACTTAATATTGTGCGTTGGGTCTAGCTCTTGCCTTCCCCATAACTCAGAAATCTTGGGGATGTCTAATGATCTAATGCCTACAACACAACCTGGTAGCTATAGACGATCTTACAGTTCATCAGTATCTCCAGACTTAGACCAAGAATGGAAGCCATGGGAGTTGGCTCAGTTCACTCACTGAAGAGTGTTCCACCATCACTCACTCCTAGGACACAGCTAGGCTTTTTCTTTAGCTTCTGTTTTCTTCGGGAATTGGCTCAAAGTCACCTAAAATAGGTTCTGAGGATTAAATGAAATAATGCATAAAAAAATAGTGCTTTAGCAGTTGTTGTAATGCTTCTTCTTGACCTTAGCTAAAATATCAAGTGGTGGTAACAACAACGACAACTTAGAATATAGGTATTAGGGATGGGGAGGTGGCTTGGAGCTTAAGAGCCCATTTTGCTAATCCAGAGGACTCAAGTTCCATTTCTAGTATCCTCAGCAGGTGGCTCAAAACTATCTCTAAGTCCAGTTCCAAGGGATCTAACTCCCTCTTTTGGCCTTTGTGGGCACCCATACAAATATGGCATATATTCATACACACACACACACACACACACACACACACACACACACACAGACACACACACACACACACACACACACACGCATATAAATTGAAAAAAAATCAATGAAAATCTAATTGTTATGATAACAAAAATACCACTTGTGGGAAATAATAATCTACAGTTACTACTTGAAACTGTTAAAACAGACAGAAGTTTAATTTTAAGGGGAAATTTAAGAGTATCTCACAAACATTTCCTTATAGAACTTTTATTTAGAAAGAATAAAAAGGTTTTTAATTCATTTTGTTACAAATATAATATAGCTAGATGATAAAATTTGGAATCAGCATTTGATCCCATCCAACTCATATTCATAGCTAGAAGAGTTTCACCCCCCAAATTCTAAGTATGCTTTCTCTTTGGTCAGGGATAACTTTAGAGACATGGAATGAACCAGGCCCCAGATGCTTTTTATATCCTGGAAAGACCCAGATTAGCTGTACAGTCATTGGATGGACAACAATTACCCCTTCTTTTTCACTTCGTCCAAAGAGATCAACTTCCCCAAAGCAGACTTTCTAACCTCTTTACAGAGTGGCTGTGTAAGCAGACAGATTTTGACTTCACAATTACTAGTCCTGCAAAATCAGAGACACACTCTTACATGAGTCCAAAACAGTCTGAACATCCACCTCTTACACTGTAACTGCAGTATCTCAATGCTCACATAGAGTCCCTCTCTCAGGAATGATGTAAGTCCTCAAGCATTCCTTTATTTTTTTGACCCCTTTAGGTAGATAGTATACATATGAGCACTGTGATTATTCTTGCAAATCAGTTACCTTTTATAAGGAAAGCAAAGTGGAAAGGTATTCAGCCTGGTGATTTTTATGTGCATTGTGTTTTTGCTTGCTTTTGTATTGTGAATGTTAAATGACCTATCACCAAACATAACAACTTTGTAAAATCACTGACTTGTTTGTATTATAATTGGGGCAATTTATTTTTAAGTTTCTTGACCCTTATGTATTTGGCAGGGAGGATCAAAGCAATAGGCCCACAACCTCATGAGTTTATTTTCTGTTGTGTAAAATGTTTACACAGTGTGTGTCTAAGGATGGTTAAGGTTTTCTATTATGTTTGTGGTCCATAGACGCAGTACAGAGTGGGTCAAGAATAGTGGAATATGACTGTGTGAAAACCTGCACCATTTTGTACTCACATGTGTCTGAATGTAGCCTTTTCTTCACAGCGAGGCTCACAATTCCTGGATTAACTACAGATTCTCACAGTGTAGAAAAGGCCCCCTATAGAAAGAAGGTTATCTTGCCAAGATGATACAAGGCTATAAAGAAATGTGCCAACCTGTTTGTGCCAAGCTACTCGCCATGAGATTCCTTCTACTGAAGCTGGTGTAGACCTTGCTGAGCTTCGGGCTGCACCAGGCCCAGCTCAATGGTTGTCTAAGCCACATGCCATCACAGAGTGGAACACGCAATCACGTCCATGTGAGTTACAGTCATAACTGACTTTTCAGGAAATAATTTTGCCCCTCACAAGGTGTCAAGCATCTTGTAGAATTTTAGCTCTGTGATGAGATCAGTGCCAGATAAATGGGGAGATGGATTAGTTTGCCTTTGTGACTCCCAATGACCATCTGTCTTCCTCCACCTCGGAGCTTCTCTCCTGTTGGGTGCTTAAAAACTGTGTCCCTCTGCATTGTCAGTTGTCAGTTGTCTGGGCTTTTTGGTAAGTGGGTGTGTTCTACCTCTATCATGGCTTTATCCCTTTCAATGACAAATAAATTCAAACCTTGGAGGCAGGATTGTGATAATGCATACCTGTGAAGTCAGCAGACTGTTTATCAAGGTGTAGAGCTTAGTTAATTAATTGGTGGATTAAACAAGATAATTAGCATGGTGACACTCAAATGCAGGCCCAGCCCCTTTTCTCTCAGACAAGCTCAGGATGTGCTTATGGCTATCAACTACAAGGGACCTCCTGTATAAGTAATTATCTACAATCCTTTCAAGTTAGGGCTGGGACAGTAGCTTGGTGGTGGCAAATTATTTTCCTCACACAAAGAGGTCCTAGGTTCAATTTATACCCAATACCTCAATTTATTCAAGCAACACATGCACATGATCTATACATATAATTGCATATATAAAAATATATATACAATTGTATTGTATATGTATACACAATATGTGTATATGTATATATGTATTGTTTATATATGTAATTGCTTATATATGTGCATCTGTATATATAATTTTAATTTCACTTCTATTTCTCTCTAGAGATAGTCATTGTTATGAGTTTGACCTTCAATCATCCCTAAGTATCTACAGGGGATTCCTTCTAGAAAGCCTACAGATATCCAAATCTGTGGCCACTCAGTCCTCTTTAAAACACATAGAATGTGCATGTGTTGTGTAACCTTTACACACATCCCTAGAGACTTTAACCATGCCTAGATACTTATAAACTAGATACTGCTTATCAACTAGGCACAATGCAAATGTCATACAATTAGTTCTTATAATGTGTTGTTTAGGGGCTGAAGATGAAGACACAAAGTCTGTAAGTGTTCACTATAGGCAATACATATTTTTTTCAAATGGTTTCTATCAGCAATGGGATGGATCTGCAGATATCAAACTCTTGGACATGGGGATGACTATACTTATGGTCTTTGAGTGTACAACTCACAATTAAATGCACAAAGATTCTCATTCAGGTTTTTTTTTTTTTGTTTCTTCTAAAATGAATCCCTGACATTCAACATAGAGCCTAAACTATGAAATCAATCTTTTCAAACTCAAAACTAATATTTTAGGAAAAGGGTGATGTCTCAGGTCCTTTTTAATCAGACACCTGAAGAAACTATAGAAGGAAAAGGAGGATCAATGCTAATTGTTAAGTTGGAGCAATTTACATTTTTAATAATGTGAAGAGGTCAGACAGGTCACTTTCTAACTGAATATCCATCATCTCCTCAATGTCTGTTTCGTTCTCTATTTGCATAAGCAATTGACAGCTCATTAAGAGCTCATTATAAACAGAAGAGCCTGTGATCAGAGAAACACAAAACTGAGCAGGAAAGGAGAAAGTCTGTCCTGGAAATTTCCTCAGTATCTCCTAAGAATATTATGTACGTCCCTGTTATCTTATATGGAAGGTAAGGGAGTGATGTATACCTACACAATATAAATAAGCAGCAGTGTAACATTCACCAGCTTCAGCCTATTTATCTTAGCAAGAACTGAGGATATGGGTGAAAAGAATCTACATTTCCGTAACTTTCTCATGAAAGGAAAAGCTAACAGGTTCACATCCCCAAACTAAATTTTCATATACATACATGTGTGCCTATGTCCACATATATGTTTTATATGTATTATATTTATGCGCATAAAGATTTAAATAAATCTATACTAATATAATATGTAACAGTGTATACACATACTGTTAATTTTAGATAACTGTAACTTGGAGAAACTGAATGATCTTACTGCTTAGGAATAGCCTACATGTGAAAAAAAAAATCTGCCCATACTTCTTCCTGATAAAATATGTTCAACATATAAATTAGTTTGTTTTTTCAGTCGTTTGCCAATATATTCTTGACCCAAACAAAAGAGATAAGAGTCAGGTCCTCTCTGAATAAATGTTTGCCTGATACTTAAAAATCTCTAAGTACCAAAACCTTACTGTCAGTTGAATGGCCACACTGGTGGCCCCGTCTGTTCTTCTGCCTCTTGTACTGCACAGGGATGAAGAGGCTGTGCAGGAAAGCACTTTTAAACTCGTAGAATCAACAGAACAGAAACAGGGAATGGCACATTTATTCGTGTTTTATTCTGTTTCTGGCAGCCGCTTTGCTGGACCAGATGTTGTGGAGTTTCAAAGTCAAATCTGTTCGTCCTTCCGGGTCAGCTGAAAGACATTGTACCTGTAAGGATTAGGACACTTCTATCTGATACTGCATTTCTTTCATATGATGTTCCATAAGCAAGATCAGAGAGGGCAGGGGTAATTGGTTGTGAACTATTTTCTTCCCAATCCACGTTGCCGTTTTACTTCTTAGCATTTAAAAAGCATGGGAAGCCATGGTCCTTATTGAGGCCATTTGCATGTTCCTTATTGGGATACATTTGAATGCCCAATTTGATCTCAATGGCACATACTTTGCAACATGAAATAAAACAGGGCCCTCAAGAAAAGTAACTACATACACTCCACAGCCCTCTCGGCGCGGTGGGTAAAGCTGGAGCCTCGGCTTTCTGTGTGGCGGTTCCTCTTCTCTTTCTTTCCTTCCTGTGACAAGCAGCCATTGTCCCCTTGGTGAGATCTGCAATATTACTTTGACCCCAGCCCATCAATCTGCCTCAATTGGATAATGATGTGTAATCACTTTCTTTCAGGGGAGTCTATAAATTTGCCAAGGCCCCATTCTTCTCTGAAGGACTCCTTATGCTCGCTCCCATTTGTGCAAATGAGCTCTCTTTTGCAGGGCTAAATAGCCATGCACATGGTCCCTTCTGTGGGGAGGCACTGGGTGGATTTCTGTTGATTTTCCACGCTCTAGTCTCTTAAAGGAGACTAAGTCTGACATACAGAAACACAGTGGGGGGGTGCCCGAGCCAAAGCCACATCACAGGCAGCCGCTTTTCTCATTAAGACTGACCCATCATTAGGTCACTTCAGTACCACCCTTGTCATCAATGAGGTTAATGTTTAGTGCACACAGAAGCCGCAAGGAAAGGAGTGGGGAGGTGAACTGGGAAGGAAAAAAAGATGGGAAGCCCAGAAAAAGGCAGCACTTCTAAGTCCCAGCAAAGGCTGTGAAAAATTCAGAGTGTACACTCGTGATTTCTCACCAACAATCACATTCTGTCCTGTTTGTAAGATAAAACCCCACAGAGCTGACATCTCTGATGTATTAATGCTTCTCATTAAATAGGATGAAAAATTCTGTGTCGGGTACTACAGCTGACCAGACAGTCAAAGTGCAGCCGCTCTGAGCAACCAGTAGGGTGTTATAAGGATTTGGTTCACTGTTATTTGGCCCTCAAAGAGATTCCTAACCACAGCCAAGGGGGAAGGAATAAACAAAAGAAAGGAACACACAGGCCTCAGTGCATACTCTAAATGGCTCCCGTCTTAAAGCGGTGGCAGAAGGATTTGGATCAACACATTTCCAATGCTTAGAGAACTTCCCTGTGGAAGAAGTAAAAACCAATGCATTCAATGAAGACTAGTGAGAGGTCAAGAGCTGAGAAGCCACTTTAGACAGATGCTGCCCTTTGGGCAATAATCACTAGGAAACACGGTAATGTTAAAAGCCACAACTGTCACAAAATAAGCTCCTGATTAGTCCTTAGTTTCTAGCCATGCTGTATTTTGTAGTCTGGTTTAGGAGAAATGACACCAACTGTCACAAACAAAAACAAGCCATCTAAAGCAACCCTTCTTTCTGTTTTCTACCATAGAAACCTTCTATTCCCAAACTCTTCATTTTCATATTTAAATATTTAAATATAATTCTACAAAACATATAAATTATATATAATTTATTTAATTAAATGAGCAGTTTATTTATTAATTCAAACATTACTTGCCCTAGTAATATTTCACTTTCATGGACACACACAGAAAGTACACAAAAATACAACGTGAATATCTACACATTTTAGGGCATAATAATGGAAAAAAACACTGATACAGATACACCACTCTGGTTAAAGAAATGTCATTTGTAGTTGAAATATTGCAGTCAATGGTTAAAAACAAAATTCAGCTCTTAAGAACACCCTGGGATGCATCCTGGCTTATTTCAGGCCTGATGAAACCCTTCTAGGTCACATCATCAACATGACAGTGAAAGAAGCTGATTCCCAGAGTGGTTCTGGGGTACTGGCAGAGGACGGATGGGAACCACAACTTGTGGTTAATTCTGTCTCAACATGGGCCTCCAGAGAGTCTAAGACAGCCTGGAACACAAAAGCATCATGTACTTACAAGCATGCCTCTGTGTCTCTCTCTGCTGAAGCTATTGTATCAGTTGAGTTTGAAGCCCTAGAAAATTAAATATTTTAAATCTGGAGAAACTATTTTTTTTTGGTTCATAAAATGACTGTGCATATCAAAGTGTGACAATTAGAAACACTGAATCCAGAGACACATGTGGCCATTAACTAAATGTTCGATTTCACAAAGTGTCATCTACTATTCAAAATTACAGCCTGTGTCATGAATGTCACCTTTTAAAATCTCATTCTTTTGCTAGAAGATAATTACAAAATCACAAAATATATACATGTACACACACACACACACACACACACACACACACACACACATAGAGTCTGTAAGTGATTCCCTCTAAAATTGCAAACCACCATTTCCTAGGTTATGCTGTGCGTTGGAGGGAAATTATAGAATCAATAGAAGTAAAACAAACAAACAAAAAACAAAACAACAACTAAGTAAATAGAACTTGGGGCCTGGGATACAGCTCAGTGAGACAGGACTGGTCTAACTTGCATGAAGACCCTTGGGTTCAGTTCTCAATATGACAAAGAAAAGTTAAGGATTTATTAACAAAGAACCATTCACCTAGAAAATAATTACAAAGTTGATTTTCTATCTTTGTTTTTTGCCATCTTCCAAGTATAAGCCTCTAAACTTTCTTTGTAAATCTTGTTGGTAAAGAATACTGTTTCTGTCAAAGTTGCTTTTGAGAAATATATGACCAGGAGATCTTTATTATTTTACAAACGACTGTCACTTGACCAAGGTTGTATACTAGCTAAGAAACAGAGTTAAAATTTGAACACTGGGGCTGGGGATTTGGCACACAGGTTGAGAGCATTGGCTCCCCTCACTGACGGCCCAGGTTCAGTTCCCAGCACACACATTGCTGCTTGTTGGTAACTCCTTTTGGGAGATCTGGTGCCCTCTTCTGGGCTCCATAGGCACTGCATGTACAGAGTGCACCTACATCCAGGCAAAATCCTCTTATACAAAACATAAAAATAAATAAGCCTTTAAAAAAGAATTTGAACCTAGGTCAGTCTGCATCAAAGGTATATTTACATTTTGACATTTCCTTCTAGTTATTAAGTTGAGTGAAATATTCATTTGCTTCAATATCCAAAACATATACCCTAAAGTTAAAATTGTGATGCTTAGAGACATCATGGGAGCAAAGATGATACATTGGAGTTTGCCCCTTAAAAGAATTCAAGGTTTCAGGGTATTGAGATGACTCAGTGAGTAAAGTTGCTTGCTGTTCAAGCTTAACTACTTGAATCTGATCCCCAGAATCTGTGGTAAAATGAGAAAAATGACTCCTGGAAGTTGTTCTCTCACTTCCACATGCACACCACACACACACACACACACACACACACACACACCAAACACACATACACACACATACATACCACATATGCACACACACATGCACACCATACACACACATACATATACACCATACACACACAAACATGTACACCATACACACACATGCTAATAATAATAAATAAAACTTTAAAAAGTATTCAAGGTTCTCTGTAACCACAATTGGCTATTGAAGAGCCTGTATAGTATTAATATTATTCTTATGAATCCAAATTTTGTTATTATTTAAAATATTAGTCTGATTGTATTATACTCTTGAGACAGAATTATCAAACTGAGAAATACATGATTGGGAGCCTTGCTTCCCCTTTCTTTGGTATCCCTCTGAGAAGGTAAATTTGCATGTAATGTTTCTTTCTGGAAAGCTCGATTAGTGTTGGCCTCAAGATATTAAACATAAAAGTCACCAACAGATGAGAAATATCATTGCTTTTACAAACAGTTCAGTTGGGAGTTTATTTTGTCTTAGGGCAAAGGAGCAAATGGAATCCAAGGGAAGTTCTTCAGAAGTTCCTTTAACATCGTTTTTACAAGACTGATTTTTATGTTTTGATTATGTATGCGTGTGGGTGGGGTATGTGCATGTGAGTGAGAGGACAGAAGAGGGCATCAGATGCCCTGGAGCTGGAGCTACAGGCATTTGTCAGCCACCATTGTACGCTGGGAACCAAACTCCAAGAACAGTGTGTGCTTTTAACTGCTGATTCACCTCTCCCAACCCTTCATGATGATTTTTAAGAGCAGATCAACTTGTTCTGCTAGCTGAAAAGAAGTTCAAGTTCTGCTTTACCCACATGACCTTAGTTGGGTCTTTCCAGCCTTGCTTTACATTTGTTTTTGTAGGTTCACTGCCTGGTTCCTTTTAATTAGCTGTGATTGACCTGAACAACAGGCCTGAAAGCTAAATATTCTACTCAGTGCTGAAGCCATACATGGGCAGGGTTGCATGAGTGTGGTAATTGGACCCCAGCTTCACCTTCACCCAATCCTGATTTGAGTTTACTTCTTAGTTCCTGTGTGAACACCAGGCAAGTTAATGCCACTCTCTGAATTTCCTTACAACAACTCCTAAATGGGTATAAAGCTCTCAGCTTTGCTGGGGAAATTTGGTTGCTGAAATACTGTAGACAATAACATTTACTCAGTAGCAGACACAGTTTCACCCCTGATAATTATCTATTATGATCAATATAGTCACAACAGATTAGAATTAAAGAGTCATATTGTGCAAAGATTGATGATTATATAACTTTAGCTATTAGTTGTTCCTAAGGTAATTCTTGATCTTCTCACTGCTGCTACATCTTCCTCATTTTTCTCATGGATGCCTGGAAAATCCATAGCAGAGTATGAACTACTGGAGATGATGTCTATTGGAAGTATGGAAGTCACACACTGTGTAGTTCCAATGGGTGTATAATGAAGGCTTCACACATAAATGTTAAATGAATTTGTAAATCCAGGGATTTTATGCTGTTCATGTATAGGTGCAGAATCTTGCAGTATGAAAAAACTAAGATTCTTCCTTTCAAGTGTGCCTAGAAGCTTGTTCTTCACTCCATGACTTAGAAACCCATTTCAGTAACTGAAGTCACCTCAGCAAATTGTTTTCCATACTTGCATTACTTTTCTTATTCATGTCACCAAATTAATTAATTAATTAAGTTGGCAAGGAACACATACTTAGATTACATGAAAGACTCCTGTAAACCAACAAGAAAAATAGAAAGATTAGTGGAATATAGTCAAAAGTTATGAAGAAGTATCAGGACATCCCCAAACCTAAACATGGGTAAGAATATACAACCATTTGACACTAGACTTAGGCATATTAAGACAGACAGATCACATTAAAGGCACTAGGACAGTAAACATTGGGAAGGAAGATAATGGCAGCTTTGACGGTGACATGGATGATGACATCCTGACCCACTGCTTGACTGAAGGCGTCTCCATGAACAGTCTGCACAGCACTCAGGACTATCCACATGACATACTAGAATCCTGTGGAATACGTGGGAAAGTCTTAATTGGGTTCATGAAAGGAAATGTTGTGCAGTTCAGCGCAGGGAAGCTTATGGGAGTGCTGAAGGAAGATATGTAATGAGTGTGAGTTTTCATGCACCCAACACATCAAGGTAGTTTCATGTGAGGAGAAAGCCAGTCAGAAGAAAGGACTGTAAACCGGTAGGAGCTCTGCACAAGGGAAGACGGTGGCTTTCTACTTAAGGGTAGATGTGACTAGGCTGTCTACATCCAAGGCTGCAGGAGCCCCAGAAATGCCATGAGTAGATCCTCCCCAAAGCTCTGCATGAAGTCCTTCTGGTTTGTGTGCAGTGGAATAGCTGCAGCTACAGAAGAATTGCGTCTGCAGGGCTGCAACGTGGAAGGTGGCCTGTTCATGATCAGGTCTGAGAGACAACCGAGAGTCACGCCCTCCAGACCTAATATAACTTTCTTTACTGTGTGGGTTCTGCCTTAATTTGGATGTGGAGTCACCCCATGCATCCATGTTTGAAAGATTTACTCCTAGGCTTAGCCTTGTTAGAAAACGGTACCTAGTAAGAGGTTTTGTGCTACTGAGGCCATGCCTTCAGCAGGTATTGTGGGAGGTCAGTATTTTTATCTGGCTTGTTTCCCTGTCTCTGTGAGGCCAGAAACTATTTGTGCTGTGAAGTTCTCCATTGTCATAGCCATTGGTGGGGGAGGGGCCGAGATGGAGGGCTTACTATCAACTCAGAAACCACAGACATTAGAATGAAAGTCATTGAATATGTTGCAGGGTAATTAAATACATTTTAAAAAGTATTTTAATTTTCAAAAAAAGTTAAAAACAATTAGATCTCACAAGTGAATTGAATTTTTTCCCTGGTATAGGACAGTGGCTCTGAATTTTCATGTTATTTTGTGATGAAGCAATTTGAATATGCCAACATCAAGATTTGGTTCTTTACTCAAATATTAATGTGATAGGCAAAAAATGTACAATTATTGTTTAGATAGTCAAGAACACAAAGACAGCTGTTGATTGACCCCAAAAGTTTGCACACTTGGGATTCATGTTTATGATGAAGATGTATCATACAGTTTTGCTCTGTTTTTCTCTCGGTACACCAGTGATGACTACTGTGCTGCTGCTGTTAACTTTTGGGTTACATTCTTATTGTGGGGTTTCGGCTGAAATCATCCTTAGCTTATAGAGGTTCCCATTCCTAAGCCTGCCTTCCATCATGGTCTCCAAAGCCAGAAATGTCAGAAGAAGAAGGACGAAAGTCACATGCTTTTTTCTTAGATGTGCAAACTCAAAAACAAAGACATGGAAGCAAAAAGGAAAGTATTAAGGAAGGAGCTGGGCCTGGGACAGTGTGCAATGAGAGGACAAGGACAATTACAGCATGCTTCACGCAGACATGAAAATGTCACTAGAAAACTCATTATTTCACATGCACTAATTAAAATGGAAATTGAGAACAAAGCTATCAAAGGAGAAAAATCCAAGTCAGTCTTTGAGAAAGATGGACTCATGTCCTAAAACAAATTAAGAATTATCACAGAACCTTTGCCAAGTCCTACAGCAATTTATAGTACATGTGCACTCTCACCTAGGGAGACAGCAAAAAGATGTGAACACCAGATTATGAATCATGGGACAGTCACATGGCAGTGACATTGCACCAGGAGCATCATGGAGACTTATCACAGTGAGGCTGAAGCAGGAGCATCATGGAGACACATCACAGTGATGCTGAACCAGGAGCATCATGGAGACACATCATAGTGAGGCTGCACCAGGAGCATCATGGAGACACATCACAGTGATGCTGAACCAGGAGCATCATGGAGACACATCATAGTGAGGATGCACCAGGAGCATCATGAAGACACATCATAGTGAGGCTGCACCAGGAACAGCACAAGATTTTTGCTTTTTTCCAGCAAGAAAGTTGGCTTAACATTAATATTGCAAACTAACATAAAGTTGGTTAAATTTAACATTATTCAAGAAAAAAAAACATTTGTAAGCTAGAGATTTCACAGTATTTTCTCTCATTTGATGAATGAAACAAGAATAAGTCTGTATGGAGAGTAAGCTTCAAAATAACATGCTGAACTGCCTTGCTGAGGCTCAGCAATGCTCAAGAATGTCCACTATGATTGTGATTTCCATTTTAGTGGAAATTTCCTTAGTGAAATAAAATAAGGAAGCATGAAAGGGAAAAGGTTAGAAAGGAATATGTAGGATATCGCAACATCCATGTGGTCTACCAATAGATTGGCAAATTTTATTAGTGAATTTAGCAAGGTCTGACAATGAATGGTCCATATAGAAAAACTGGGCTACCTACTCTCACATACCAGCATGAATGAAAAGAAACATGAAAATTTAAAAGAAAATTAAAAAAAAAAATAAAAGGGGTTGGGGCCATAGTTCAGTGATAGAACACTTACATGGCATGGCATATGCACGATTATGGATTTTATTCTGAACACACACATACACACACACACACACACACATTATCATCATCATCATAATAACAACAACAATAATAATAATTCTGGAAAGCATGGAATATTTGTGGTGAAAAGTATACATTGACAAAGAAAACTTACATGGCGTGCATAGAGGAAAAGACTCACATGCATAGAGGAAAATCACACTTCAAGACATTTGCTTTTTAAAAAAAATGTATTGAATTATATGCTCCCTCAAATTTATAAAGAAATGAGAGAATGGAGAATAACAAAGCATTGTAAGTATAAAGCTGATGGTTGACCAGTGTGAAAGTCTGTTAGAATGACTCAGTAAGAAACAGACAGTGGCATTGTTGGGCAGATAGAGAACAGAACAGAAGGCTCAGGAACAAATCTGCATATACGCAGTGACGGGACTTATGATAAAGGGTAGCCTGAAGTGTGGGGAAAAAGAATTGTTGCAGTAAATAATCCTGAATCAATTAGACATATTACAAGAAATTATAAATTTTAATCTTTTTCTCACAGCGAGTGTGATGGCAATTTATAAATAAAGTGCAGGTCTAAATCTGATAAAAGTAAGCTACAGAGAGAGGACAATGTAATTGAACTGCTATATTCAATAAAGGGTTCATTCTAGTTACATGGAAAAAACCCTACAAGTCAACAGGAAAAAGACATCCAACTAATCAAACAATAGGCAAAAAAAAAAAAAAAATCAATGAGACATTTTATATTTAAATATTTTTAAAGCTGTCTATAAATATATTTTAAATCCTCAGTGTTATTAGAGAAGAAAATACAAAACAAATAAGCCAACATCTCATTATACATCTTACGAGTTGGCTCAGTGGGTAAAGTGTTTGCCATGTAAACCAGATCACCCAAACTCATGTAAAGCCTGGAGCATTAGCTCATGTCTGTAACTCTAGTGTTCCCAGAGTGAGAGGGAGGCACAGACTGGGTAACCTCTCCAAGCTCTCGAGCCATCTAGCCTGGTACACACAGCAGCTAAACAACAAAGAGACCTTGTCTCAAGGTGTTCTCTGATCTCCATACACACAGCATGGCAAATCTGCACCCATGCTCATAGGCATCATCCTCACATATATTTAGGCAATGCCGCCTGAGATGCCTACTCGAGATATTTATATAGTATATCAGGCTGGCACGATTTTAATTAGTTCAAAGTGAGAACATCTCAAAAGTAGAACAGAAAAAAATAAACAGTTTTATACCTTGCCAGTGGAATCTTGCAGATAAAGTATTAGTGCTATGTGCATCCACAACATATATTAGGGAAAATCTAGGCAATGTATATATAATGAGTTATCTTACTTACGTAATTTTCAATAAACATAAAAGAGCAATTTATTTCTTTCTTTCGGAACTCGGGGCAGTGTTTACCTTTGGGAAAATTTCAGTGCTGAAGCATCCTCATGACCATTGAGTCTGTTTCTTCCTTGAACTGCTTGCTGCAAGAGCTATTAGCTTTATTATATTCTATTCATCTGGAGAATTACGGTTTGTGTATAGATTCAAATGTTTGTTGTCTTTTCGTTGTGCATAAAAACCGAGAACGTACTCATTGAAAATGCTTCCCCAGGTGGTGCTGAAAGCATAGAGTGCAACTGTGGAATGGGAAGTGCATTGCGTTTCGAATGCATGTTCACTGCGTGTGTTAGAAATGACATTTTAGTATCCCAGGAATAAGCAAAACGTTGACAGAGCAACACTTGGCTTCTATCGGGTATGGAGGTGGTAACCGGCCTAGGGCCTAGGTAGTTCAAAGAGAAGACAGATTTAACAACCCACTGTTTTCAGCTAAGTGATAGATACACGTTTTGAATTTATAGAATTGTTAAGGAATAAAGTTGGTGCAGCAAAGTGATGAAGGAAAACTTGAATGGCTGAAGTCAGATGAAGCACTCCAGTTTAACTTTATTATTCCTTTCTCTTCATTTTATAAAGCTGTTAATATTTTGTTGCATTCTAAATAATATGTGTGAGGGGAAAAGACGAAGTATTTAAAATGTTCATTTGTCATTTGTGTATGCATGATGTGTGTTTGGGGGGTTGTGGTTGCTAAGGCAACCATGTGGAGGTCAGGGCAACTTTGTAAAGTCAGGTCTTTTCTTCCACTTTTATGTGGCTGTGGAGGCTTGAACTCATGTTACTAGGCTTGTGTGAAAGCACCTTTACATACTCAGCTGCCTCACTGGCCCTAAAGACCTTTAAAATCCAAATTATTCCTACATTTCTGTGTTGAGTTGAAGGTTTAATATTATATATACCTCTTCTCCATGAAAAGGTGATTCATAAAATTATTTAACCTTGGGGTAGTGAAGAAAGAAATAACAGAGTAAACTTATTCTTTTAATTTTTGTTGTACCATTCTATTAACTTATATATTCATACAGGGTGTTCAATTTTCAAAATTAGAGTGTATTTTTAATTTATGGTGAGTGATAACTATGATATATAAATTTATTTTCTTGCTTTTTATGTCCACTGAAGTAGACTTTGATTATTGAAATTACAGACTCCTCTTTCTTTAGGATGGAAAGGCATCAAGGCAGAGCTAGAATGTAAGGGAGAGTATCATCACATTATTCTGGTGGGTTAGTTACACAGGAAAAGAATTTAAACCAAGGAATTGAATCCTACATGGCTTCTGCAATACGGCATGTTACTCTTGAGCCACAACTTACCTTTAAGTTTGGTATGTAAAATGAACAGAAAATCTCTTAAGCATTTTCAATTGCCGCTTACTTCACAAGGCATTCTATTCTGTGGGAGTAATGTACTTCAGGAGTGGCAAGCGCAAGGTTTTGAGCATAAGTGCTCAAAGACTTGTTTAGCTGTCACCTGTGTGTCCCGGTGCTCTTTGTTCTTTCCAGTGTCAAATCCCTTTCCCCCTTGTGACAGCTTCACATCACAGATCTCCATGTCTGGAACCTGTCAACCTCCTACACAAAGGAACAATGGGATGTTTTCTTTTTCTTTTTCTTTTCTTTTTTTTTTTTACCACCTAATTATTTTCCTGTTAGATGATGGGATTCATTAGCTTGCTCCATGTCAGGAAAAAACACAGACAGAGCTGGTGCAGTGTGCTGAGACATAGGTTTCTGCCCAGTCTCCAGGAGGCAAGAGGCAGCCAGAGCCTCTGCACGGACAAATGCTTTTTGTGGTGGGTGGTCCACTGGGAGGTAACTGAAGATCTGCAATACATCCACTACAATCAACAAAAGGGTACAACAGCTGCTCTGTAGGGAATTGCGGGAAAAGAATTTGTTTAAATAAAACCACAGGCTTGTCAGAGTGGGAACGCCACTCTCCAAGGCTCTGGGCACCATCTAAGGACATGCAGATTGACAATCATTTAGTCTCAGGCCAAAGCACTGATAAAAACTTTAAACTGAGACAGGGAGATATGAAAACCAAAGCATTCAACAAGCTCTTTCTTCTGTGAAAGTCTTAATGTGAAGTCTCATTCTTATGCAATAGAATGAATTAGAGACTGTGTGATAAACCTGTCAGTAGCTTGTTTTGTATTTCAGTATTAGGTCAGGATAACAAGGGTTACAAACACCCACTGAAGAAGCAGATGCCGGGCAAGATTTTCAGTGGTAACCGATGAAAGCTTTATTAAGAGAGTGTGGTGTGTATCTATTTCTTGGTTACCCTGCAGTGTACTCTAACCCGACATGGGCTACAGGCATAAAGATTATTTGACGCCCGTTGGCTCCAATCTTAAAAGAAATTAAATCATGACTCAACTGAATTACGTCTTGAGGAAATAACCATGCCAATCTTAGTCTGGAGCAAAGCACTTCAGGTCACTCATTATTGCCACCAGAGGATTCTTCACATGGACGCTGGGACCAGCATGAAGGGCCACCACAGAGTTCACAGGAAAGAGCAGAAGTTTTCAGAACATAGCATTATATATATATATATATATATATATATATATATATATATATATATATATATATAAAGACAGCAAAGCCAATACCTTAACCTAACATCCTTTGCTGTAAATGTTCTTTTCTTTCCATGTTTCATGGTGTGCAGACAGTTTATTGTTTCACAGGAGAACAGGACCATTTCCCATTAAAGCTGCAATGAGAAAGGGAATTACAAGCAAAGAACAAATTGGAATGAACAAAGGAAACTTTTTAAATACCCCCCATTCAATCTATGATTTCTGAGGATGTATGGGGGTTGTTTTGAACAAATATACCTCAAAAAACAAAACAAAACAAAAACCTTCTCTATCTGGCTTTGGAATAAGATGACCTTCCTGTCAGTAGTGTAAAAAGATTTTGTTGGATCTTTATTGTAACTCTTCTGGATACAATTAAGTGATCAGTTGCTTTCCTCAATCCAATATATCGAACTCCAAAAGTACTGAGTGAAGTACTGCACTCTGATGTACTGAGTAAAGTACTGATCTCCAAAGTACTGAGAGAAACACTAATGACTGAGGTACTGAGTAAAAATATTTTAGATCACTTTTGTTGTATAAAAAGAAAAAGTAGGCCGACGGGTCAAAATTTGTTTTACAATGACTGGCCTTGACAGGCATCTTCCAAAATGGAATGTCCCCAAAGGAGAAAGAACAGCTGTTCTCAGCAGTGAACGAAATCCCCTCATTGAGCTGGAGTTTTTGGGTGACTTGTCACAAACCACTCAAAAGGGTCTATTTGCACATTTGATTGAAAATTGACTTTCAGATTTGTTGCAAAAAACTTTTCTACTGCTGATGAGGTTGGTGACCAAGGAGGGAAGAGAAAAGCCACCCTCTGTGCGTCTCATCAGATCTCCCTCAAGTGGCTTCACATTTAATACATGTTGTACATTGTCTGTTATTATTAGGGAAGAGTGAACATGACAATCAATTTAACTGAGCCAACATGGATTTTTTTTTTTTTTTTGCTGTGATTACAGGAAATCACTGAGATGCTAAATGCATACGGACAAATCTGTAAGTTACATCAATTCATCCTGAAAATTGAATTGAAAATCCATTTTAAATTTCTACTTATTCAACTCTCAAATACTAAAAGACGTAATGAAAAGCAAAACTTTTAAACATATGGTTACATTCCCATTTGCTATATAATAACTTTACTAAAGACAGTGACAATAGGAGATCTGAACAATATTATTTCACATACATACTTGCTCTGGTAAATCGATATGAATTGTAAATTTGTTCATGCATTGTAGCAGGAATCTTAGAAGTTCTTATTAATAAAATCAAACCTGAGCCAGGTATTGGGGTGAACTGGAAGATCAGAGAACCAGAACAAGCCACAGCTACCTCACCTCGCCGGATCCTCAGCTGGTCTTGTTTCCTCAGACTGGAAGCTTCTGAGTCTTCATCCAGAATGGATCTCAGCTGAACTGTGCTGCTCAAAACCTAAAAGCTTAACCAGCCAAATGCTTAACTAGTCCAAATGCTTCTAGTTTCTGGTCCTCATGCTTTATAAATCTTTCTACTTTCTACTACCACTCCCTGGGATTAAAGTTTCGCTTTCTGGGATTAAAGGTGTGAGTCACCATGCCTGGCTGTTTCCAATGTGACCTTGAACTCACAGAGATCCAGAGGGATTTCTGTCTCTGGAATGCTAGGATTAAAGGTGTGAGTGCCACCATTTTCGAGCCTTTGTATCTAGTGGCTGTCTGTTCTCTGACCCCAGATAAGTTTATTAGGGTGCACAATATTTTGGGGAACACAATACCACCACAATGCATTCATTTTTTCAGCTCATAAAAGGTGGGGCCCCGCCCGCCCGCCTTCTCTCTCCTCTTCTCAGCCCTGTCTGTTCTCTCTCCTCCCTTTCCCTCTCCCTCTACAATTCATATACAAATATAACTATAGAAATCTAACCTAAAATTAATGTCATAGTCATTCTGGCTTCCTTTCTTCTTCTTTATTTTTTGAAGGGCAAGGAATAGAGGCAAGGCTTCATGCATGCTAAGCAAACACTCTACTATAGACATAGGCTAGTAGTCCATTTAGTCCATCTATTTTCCATTGGAATGTAACTCTAGATGGAGTTTTGTGCACAGAGCTGACCCTGCCATTCACCTTATAGCTGGTGTGAGAGGCAGCGTTCCGTGGTGCAGAGGAAAGCTGTATTGCTTCCACTTCTTTTTGGTGTGATTGAACACCTAACAAGAAGCAACACAGGGGATTGGAGGTTTATTCTGGTTCACAATTCCAGACACAGTCTATGGAGGTGGGGAAGACATGGCAGCACAGAGGGCCAGCAGCTGGTCACATTGCATGTGCAGTCAGGACACAGAGAGGGAAGAAAGGCTAGTGCTTCCTCTTCCTTTTCATTCAGTCCATGACTCCACTCCCTGAGATGATGTTTCCTACATTCAAAATGGGTCTCCCTTCTCAGTTAAACCCTTTCTGGAAACGGCCTCAGAGATACACCCAGAGGTGCATTTCCATGGTGATCCAAAGCCTTCTTGGCTTGCCGGGCGGTGGTGGCACACGCCTTTAATCCCAGCAATCGGGAGACAGAAGCAGGCGGAGCTCTGTGAGTTCGAGGCCAGCCTGGTCTCCAAAGCGAGTTCCAGGAAAGGCACAAAGCTACACAGAGAAACCCTGTCTCGAGAAAACCAAACCAAACCAAATCAAAACAAAACAAAACAAAATAAACAAAAAACCAAAAAGCAAAAACAAAAACAACAACAACAACAGAAACCAAAACCAAAACAAAAAACAAAACCTTCTTGGCTTGACAATGAAGATTAACCATCTCAAATGCTTTGCTATCTTAGTTAAGGGTGTGTATTACAGAGGCCTTTGTAGTGACATAATTGTTTCCAATGTGGGCTTTCAGTATTCAAAGTTGCCATAAAGAACCCTTAAAATATGGAAGAAGGTGATAACTTCACAAAGATGATTGCCCTTGAAGCCAGGAAAACCCCAAATATGGATGAGAGGAAACCCCAGGATCTCCCACAGGTCTACAGCGTCATCAGAGCTAGGAACTTCACAGTGTCATTGGAGTCACAGGCCCCAATCCAGAAAGGTCCCCGACTTTAGTAAATAGTAGCATCCTGCCCTGTCTTTGAAGCTGTGAAGTATACAACACTGTAAGGTACAAGTAACTTGAAATAAGAACTTAAAAGCATAGACAGTCTACACGGTGTCTTTCACTCTGTCTACGGATGTATGCAGGACAATAGAGAGCAGGAAGTCAAACACTAGAGCAGCATTTGATGTGGCCTTCTGCTGCTGATTACTGACTTGGGGACCCTTCCCTCCTTGTTGTGACTCACTAGTGCCCTTTGATTAAATACAGACTTGGATTCAGTTACTGTAACATGTATCAGCCCTGTGCTTCCTCCCTCTCCAACTTCCTGCTTCGGAAATGAATCCCCACCATCCTTGGTTATTCTATCAGGCCTACATGCTCTGTTAGCTGGAGAGACAGAGGTAGGCTGTTATGCTTTGGGATGCTCAGAAATGGAGCTGGAGACCCTTGATCTTCAGACTGTGGTCTTGTCAGTGCTTTGAATTTACAAGTAGAGCTGACCACAGGAGTGAAAGAACTCCGGAAATTCAGCAGGGTCTACTCTGATTTCTTTTTGCCTCCTCCTGTCAGTCTTGAGATGTTTTAATTTTCATTTATGTTCATTTGATGTTTGGTTCTACCAGACTCACTATCTTCATTAGAATCTGCCCTCCTTTGTGGTGTACAAGGATGGGGCCAGGTTCTCAGTGGTCACAATAGCTAAGGTACTCACTGAGTCTGCATTCCAGGACTGATCAAACTCCCATGTATCTATGCCTCTGTAAATTTAAGAGGCTTCTTTTAGAAGCTGTGACTATGGATGGTCCATTCAAGACCATTTACTTTAGGGAAATCTCTCATGGAATGGTGGAACTAAGAGTTTAACAGCAGTCTGGAAGTCATCTGCTCATTTCTCACCACACACAAAAAAATCTCTCGAAGAGCAAGTGGTAGTGTAGACAGACAGAAAGGGCTTACTAGCCATTGACTTCTGACTGGAGACCTTGCAGCATGCATGTGTCAAAGCCTTCAAGAAATGTTTTAGAATTTTTAAACAAAATAGTGTGTTTACTATCTGTTTATTCCCACAACATTCATTCTATTATTTTTGTGTGGGTGTGACAGAACATTGCCTTTTTTTTTGTCTCTTGTGGTTTGGTTTTAGAGCTGGGTATAGAGGGCTCAAACTCCAGTTTTGGAATTCTGTTAAATTTTTGGTTACAAACAAGTTAATTCAGCTCTTGGAAATCAAAGATCTTTCTTTACCAAGAAGGGGTGTGTATCAAATTAAGAGCATTCATATAAAAATTGTGTAAAGTAAATACCACAGAGCATTTGGTACTGCATCTGACATGAGTTGGCACTTGCTCATCTCATCCCTACACTGATACAGCCAAAGTTCCCCCAGTGAGTTTTGTTTGCAATGAGTAGAAGGAAATCCTTTATAATACATCCATGTATGATTAATTCAATTCAAGCAACATCTATTGAGCACCTACTATGTGCTAAGTATAATGATAACCCAAACTGTCTTTTATTGAATTCTTTCTTTCTCTGTTTAAGGCCCTAGGCTAAGAAATTCATTACCTTATATATTTTGATTTGACTACTATGGGTAGGCCCAGATGGCATACAAAATATTAAGCATGTGGTCTTGCCATTTGGCAGAAAAGAAAACTAAGATCTTGAAAGAATGAATGAACTTTTACTACCTAGCAGAAGGCAAGTCTTCCAGGACTGATTTATAATACTATAATTTATTCTGGACCTTTGCTAGTCAAGATAAGTCCTATTTCTGTGGCTTTCTGCATTTCGACTCCGTAGCATTGTGAATGCAATTTGACAGGTGAGGCATCTAGAAAGCTTTGGGTCAACTGTTCCAGCCACCACATCTTATGAGAAATCTTCATTGCCTCCTCTTCATTGGCAGGAAATATTCAGGATTAAGACATCTGCTGTTGACAGGAACTGCCAACATCAGCAGCACAGTCAGCTGTCTTCAGGTGCCCTGCCTCCACCTCGTTTCCCTGGGATAACGTGCCTTCCTCCTCTCCGTAGTTTGTCTGAGTCTGAAAGGCTTTTCTCAGGTCAAATCTGCACTTTCTAGAGTACAGGAAGAAAACCAGGGTGCGACTTTATTTACACTGCTTCTGTCTGAGAGCAGAAGCCCACAAGGCAATCCATCACGATTGAGGCTGTGCTTAAACTACATTCATAAGCAATAAATCTTCTTCAGATTGTCTCAGGCCCACATTCCCATTTCAAGTATTAGGAGGACTTTACTCCCTGTGAGTGAGAAAGTCTTATTTATAGGGTAGAAAATAGGAGTAGAAAGGCAGATTTTAGGGGATTGGAAATCACATTAAAACACAAGCTGAGTAACATTTGATTTGAATGACATATACTCAAATGGAATGTGGGCATTGAGAATCACTCATTGATCTGTCTGTAAGAAACCAAGAGTGAGCTAGGGATGTAGCACAGAAGAGTGGAAGCTTAGCATAAGCTAGGCTCTCGATTCTCTTTACCAATTGGGTGGGGTGGGGGTGGGAGAAAAAAAGTGAAAGAAAGGGGAAGAGAAAGGAGAGAAAGAAAGGAGAGAGAGAGAGAGAGAGAGAGAGAGAGAGAGAGAGAGAGGAGGGAGAGAAGAAACAAAGAACTTGTCTAATTCTCAAAAACATATAATGTTATACATAGCAGAACACACTGAGCATCTAACTGTACTTGCATCTGGGCTTCTCCAACCAATGTTGAGTCACAGAATCTATGGCTTTACTATCTTTGTGGCCTATCCATTCATCATACCTTAGGGAGAGAATCACTCTGCTGTGTGGCTAAATGGTGCTAAAGTGAACATTTTGTCCCCACTAAAACGTGTTTTGACCTCACAGTTGTTGCCTTTTTCTGGAATCACTAAGAGGATGAAAATATATTCAAGAGGCAACAGATCAAAAGTGTCATCCAACATTTAAAAGAAAGTAACAAGTGTGTGGAGTAAGATGAAATCATCCACAAGCCCCATTTCAAGCTCAATGTCAAGTTCAGCTTTGTATATAGTTTTCTATGTAGTTCCTTAGGAATGGCTCCCTCATAAATCTGCCAACCACCTCTTAATTAAACTCTTTTAATCATAATAGTAAAGCAACTCACTAGAGACAAAACGAGATTCACATCTTGAGCCATTAGACACAGGGTCAAAACCCAAGGCTGATTGTGTGGCTGCAGTGCTAGCCTCCAAATGTCCCTTGTTTACAGTGTATTGTGACAAAGTGAAATCTATTTCAGCTGCCATGTGGTGACGGCTGCTATTTTGAAACATAAAAAAGGTACTGAAATACAAAAGGCCTTGAAAAGACCAGGGTAAGATCAGATAAAAGAGAAAAAAAAGGAAGAAAGGAGAAAGAAGCAAGCATCCTGGGATGGTAACTACTCCGCCATGGACTGACAGGAAGGTTGTATATTTTTAGAATATACTGAAAGGAACGGTGCTTTTACTTAGGGTTTTATGGCTTACCACGAGATGCAATTTTCTGGCCTTATATGCAGTTGTAACAAAAGTCAGGGACGTTTTATGATAGCTGCCACAGTTCATAAATGATGGGATATACTAAAATATTTATAGAACTGTAAAATCTTGATTTCTCTCTGGTTTAGCAGATGGGGCTCTAAAACCAGTTCCCAGATTGTCACATTTCTTCACCCTTTGATGACAAAGAAGCCTGTTATCAGTGCTCTTCTCTGGAGAACAAGTCCACCAGTGTGAGCAGGGTCACACTCCCAGTCAATTATCTGGATTTGAGCAATGCCAATTAAGGAGGCTTTGAACAGAAATTATAATTACTCCAGACATACATCTTGGCATGAGGCTCTGGGCTCATGTAGATAAGATACCCTCTGATGTACTTTTTATCCATTCCCTTGTCTTCATTTCTGGGAAATTTCACTTCCAAAGCTGTTATCTCCCGCAGAGATAAGTATCACGCTGATATTAGACTAGTTTGTTTAGGTGGCAGAGAGAATTTCTGTTGTCATCAGTGTCTGTTTCTCTTTAAAACTGTGCTTTGGGATAAAATGGCCAACCCATGCAAGGGTACCAAACCCAAGCACCCTTAAAATTTAAAGAATAATTGTAAGTGTGAGAGTGATAAAGGTGAGGAACTGACGTTGATGTATCATAACAGTTATGTTTATGAATTATTTTAAAGAATATTATGGAAAAAGAAATGAAAAAATATTTTAGTCAAAAATACTTAACTTATAAATGAAAGATAAGTGGATGGGATAAGTGACAGGTATTGTAGGTAGATGATAGGTAGATAGATAGATAGATAGATAGATAGATAGATAGATAGATAGATAGAGATAGATAGATAGATAGCAGACAGACAGATGTATCCATACATATATAGATACATAAATGATAGATAGATAAATGATAAACAATAGAGTTGTTGAAGGCTTGGTTAGACAGATTAGAATAGGTGACAGACTAGACAGAAGCAAGACAGTCAGATAGATAGTTTTGGGATCAGACCAACTAAGTCTCTAATATGGATCAGTAGAGTGGCCATAGGCCAATTACTTGCTGAAAATTATGAGAAATCTCTCTTAATGCTTCCAATTTTTAAATAGGATGACTTATATTCATCAGTATAGAAGAAATATATTACAAGTGAACATCTTAAACACATCAGGTTTTCAGATGAAAATAATGTTGAGAATCACTTGGCTGGGAACTTTTCAGGACTAAGAATCATGAGACTCTTTAGAACTCTAAGGTTATAACCTCAAGGCGGGCAGAGATAGAGGACTATACATTCTGGACAGGAAGAAGCTAAGGATGAGCAAGTGAGTTGGTAGATCAAGGTACTATCTCATCCCTTTGAGCAGAAGGAGGCTGTGACTTAAACCATTAACTTGTGCAGCTATACTGAATATTTTATTTTAGATTGTCAGAATTATCCTTAATGAAATATCACACAACAATTCTTTCTTTGTATATATCTATCAGCAGTACCATTTTATAAAATGTATTAAGTCTTGGTAATAAATTATTTTTAAAACAACCTAAAATAAACTATATTGATCATGGTAATATGCCAATTGTTACAATGATATTTTGAATATCATTATGGAACTTCAAGTCATATTCTAGGGCAGAGATGGAGTGTGGGTGAGTCACATTTGAGCAAAGATACCATGAATTCAAGGATATTGTGAAACACCTATGATGGAACATTGTATATAGAACATTCTTTATAGTGGCCTACGGTGGTTCTTCAGTGGCATTGCACAGTAAGACGTTGATTTAATTGATTTTAACCACAGGAAGCATTATGAAGGACATATGGAGAAGACCTGTATTGTGGCACAAAAAGAGGTTTCAAAATCTGCAGAATTGAAGTAGAATTCCAGGACCATGTTAACTTTCATTTTCATAGAACACAGGGCATTTCTTTTTACTGTAAACTAAGGACATAAGTTTGTACTTAAATGTAAACTCAATGCCAATGCTTTTGTCTGTGATTTTTTGTTACTGTATCAACAATGTATTTTAAATATCTTTGAGCAGAAAAACACATAAAATGACATTAGGTATTGATTGGTTGGCAAAAACGCAGTCTCCCTTGATTTTGGGGAACACTGCAGTTTCTCTGTATAAGGTGGCTCTATAGGTCTTAGTTCAGGGTTCATGATAATTTTATATGGCAACTGTACTGACAAAAGAAAAAATAGACATCAACTGTACTTAGTTAAACACCGGATGTTTAGAGCTTGATTTTCTAAGCAATAAATACCAGTGAAGGACTGCAGCTGGAAGAGAGGTTAAGAAACTACATGTAGCTGGAAATTGAGCATGGTAAGCATATCAGAGGGGGAGGAAGAAATGAAAAGAGCAAGGGAGAAACAGTAGGGAGTCACTACATGGAACAAAAAAAGCAAATATAATACATGTACATTAGAGATGTGGATATGGACTCCATCCAGAGATAATCAATTTGAAAACTATGAAGTAAGAAAATAACTAGCCTCTTTCCTTATTATAATTATTGTTAAGTGTTAAATGATGTGGTATTATCAAGAGGTGGTAGAACCTTTTAGAAGTAAAATCTGGTTGGACCAAGATAGTTCATTGGGTGATGCTCTTTAAGGGAATATTGCTGTTGCCTGCATGGCATTGGACTTGACCTGACTGGGATAGGAGAGAATGAAGAAAGGACAGACACACGTAGAGAAAAGCTAAAATCAGGTGAGTTGTAAGCTGATGGAGACATACCCACCATCAGCCCCAAACTCAAAGGGTTAATTATATACTGCCGATGGTGGGGGTGGGTGGAGGTGGGTTAGCTAATGTGGGTGGGAGGTCTTCATAGGGGAGTAGTTCCAAGATATTGTTATCCAGGAGGGGGAAGGTGTGGTTGATAGTTTCTACACACACTGGTTTTAGCCAAAGGTCAATAATTTATAATAACCATACTTAGACCACAGGAAGGTTTTGCCATTCCTCTGAGCCTGACCTACGGAAGTCTCTACCATTCCTTGAGGTCTGAGGCATTGGAGTCCATGACATGACTGTGCTTATGTCAATAATATGCATTCACTCAGGACTTCATCAACTTCCCACAGAATAGTATGACTCAGGCTACTTCATTTCTTTCTCTCTGCTTCCTGGCCACCACTGGTGAACAGCTTTCTCTGCCAAATGATTTCACCATTATTTACTGCCTTGCCACAAGCCCCAAAGGAGTCACGCCAATTGCTTATGGACTGAAACTTCTCAAACTTAAGCCAAAATACCACTTTCTTCTTTATACACTGTTTATCATAGGTATTTTGGTTTTAGTGTTTGAATGGCGACTAACAAATTGGGGAAAGAGGGATTCACTGTCTTACTTGAATGTTGATGTTTAAGGCATTTTAAGGTTGTCTGCATTTGAATTAAGAAACAGTGAAAAGCCTTTCAGGAAGCTGAAATCTTGCCACCCAGTTCTGAAGTGTGTGAAGGCAACATGCTGAAGATTTTTCAGGACCACTTTGCAGAGCCATGTGCCCTACCTACACATGAAGAGGGTGAAGGAGCCCACAGGTGTTCATTCAAATGTTTTCTTGGTGAATTTACATGATCATGATTATGCGCACACACTCGAATGAAGAAGCATTATTTTGTTCTAATCACTATCTACAAATTTAAAATGAACAAATTATTCAGCCCAAGGCCTCCTATCAGTTTACATTTTTCATGTAAGATGAGCTGACAGTTTGCAATCTGGTTGAGTCCAAACTGTAAGGTATTCTGAGCAGCGTTTTGATTACAGCACATATTCCCTTAGAGTTGGGTCTTGTCAGTTACTCATTTAACATTTAACAAGCTAAATTTATAAAAATTTCAATAAGTAATGCACATAAAAGGTTTTTAAAACCTAAAATAATTTGTGGGTGGCTTTTATAATTTTATAGAAACTTGAAGATTGATATAATGGCCCCACCCTGATCATCTCTTTAGTCAGCTTATTATCTAAAAAAGTAGATGGAATCCTGGGAATTTAGTCTTCCTTCTAAAAGGAGCTAAGTGCAAGTATTTTACTAGAAAAGTAGATTTATCAGATAGGTATCTTAGGAAAGTAGGAGGAAGGAATTGCATGATCGTAATGAGATAAATCATAATGATGGGAAAGATACACATGGGATAGGATTTGGCAGGCTCTAAGCAAGAAAATCTCCCAGGAGGGTTGGGACAGATGATAGACTGATGCTTACTATACATTTCCTTGAACAGAGGACACGGGAGCAAAAATGGAAGTGTTCCAAGAAAGGAGATGGAATGAGATGAGATCTTGTTATCTACAGATGTTTGATTTTCCTTAGTGTGTTGGAGGCAGTCTGTAAAAATGCCACTGGCCAGTATATCAGCATTAAGACCGAATGGGATACTCCATGTCATGAATGGTTCTTCTCTCCACAAATTGATATGTTGAAACTCGATCATCAATATCATGGTCTTAAAGAGTGGGTATGCTGGGACATTAGATATAGTGCAAAGTTTATGAGTGGTATTAGTGCCCTTACAAAAAGAAGTCACAGATAGCCACCTTGCCTCTTTTACCCTATGAGAATGCGGTTGGAAGTTATCATCTATGATCCAGGAAGCAAGCCCTCAGCAGAGAAAATTTCTAGCACATGTCTCTTGGCCTCTAGGATTGTGGATAATACATTTCTGTTGTTTTTGATTGCCTACCTTATGACAAATTAAATGGCCCATGACCTAATAATAAGATTTACAAAATTTGTCTGGAAGATGTACACAATTCATATCTTATGTAATAATTTCACTCTCAGATCAGTGAAGGTCTAACACCTGTGATTCTACTAATATGCCAAAACATTTGATCATTTTTTAGTGATGACTTAAAACAATTTATAGGAAGGAATAGAGATATGAGAAATGAAAAAAAAAAGTACAATTATTTACAAACTAAAAATCAACAGCATGGGCATAACAATGGGGACGAAAGGATAAACGTGAGGATGTGAGAAAGTACTGGTTAGGGCTGCCCTGACTTGAATTTGGAATGTGAAAGCATTTGCCTAACAAGAGAGCCTTTGTTCATCATCATGTAATAACTGAGGAAATGATAGCTTCCAAGAATATTGATCTGTGCCAGTTATTCCCAGCAAGAAGTTAGATTAAAGTTCTATTAGCAGAGAGATGGGTTTCAGTGCGTTTTAAAGTAGGCATTCATTGTGAAGGATGTGTGTTATAAGCACACAAAGAGGTAGGTTATTACCCTAAATGATGCTACAGTATGCATCTGGTGCAGAGCTATGGTCCTCTGTTCTCAGAAGATATCAATTTGAGAAAAAGAAAATCCCTCTGTTGATCCTACACTACGTTTACTCCACTTAGGAGCATAATTTGTAAAGTTTGGCAGCGGGGAATCTTAAGCATCTATGTGTATTTTGCTCTAGAAATTCAGTAAAATTTGTCTTGGATAAGAAGGGCTGATATTTCTTATTTTTTCCTCAGGAAATGCTAGTGGGAAAATTAACTGAGAGTTTTGTAGCATTGTCTCAGTGCTCTTTGGATTATATTTATGATTCAAACTTGTACTACAGTGCTCAGTGCCTTCACGTGGGAGATGGGCATACAGGCACATAATAAGAGTTTATTTATAATCTCAGGAGTATCTCTGATCAGTCATAACAGCTCAGAAACGGCACTCAGCCCATCAATTTCTCCAAATTCATCCACTCAAGGAAAGCTGATAACTACCTGTTTGAGGAGTGCACCCATGGGACTGACAAGTTTGTCATGCTTTAAAATTAAACAGGCTATCATATAAATATTAACACAGTTGTGTATAAGATTGAGCTGAAATGAAGGAGAAAGTATTTGAGTTTGAGTGCACCCTTAATTACCGCAACATCTGCCATGCTTTTGAGAAGTTACCCTGGAGATATACCTGAACAAGAATGCTCACCTGTGAGGGAATGCAAGCACAGCACAGAGTAGAATACAAAGGAGGCTGCTAGCAAATCAGTACTTAATAAGATAGCAGTCCTTTGCCAATTTAGTGTCTTTAATAAAATCATTCTGCTGTAAAGGCCAAATGTGGCATTATTTACACCTGTGACTGAAATTCTGGCTGGCTTTTAACTACTTTTGCTGTTGCTGTGATAAAATAACCTAACTAACTTGGGATAGAAAGGTTTACTTGGGCTTACACTTTCAGCAGCATACAGTGCCTTGTGGTGGGAAAGACCGGGCAGGAGCCAGGAAAGGCACAGTGGCAGAAGAAGGGGGCTTGCTGGACATGGTGCATTCACACCCAGGAAGCAGAGAGTGAGTGAGATGTGGGACCCAGCTAGAAAGTCTCAAGTTCTATCATCAGTGCCTCACTTCCTCCAGTGAGGCACCATGCCCTCAAGGTTCTAGAATCTTCCCAAACAGAGCTACTAACTGGGGTCCAAGTGTTCAAACATAAAAGCCTATGGGAAGCATTTCACATTCAAACTACAACACTGAATTCCATGTGTTCCCAGAAGCATATTCCATATGTAGTGAAGGGCTTTCTACCTTTCCCTGTGGCGTTCAAATCAAGACACTACATTGATTTCTGCCTTACATGTTTTATAACTTGTGGGATAATTTGGTTCTTTCTCCTAGAAAGAAATTTCTTAATTCATTAACTTCAGTTGCAGCCTAAGTATGAGGCCTGTGATAGGCAGAATTTCCCAAGCTAGTACCAAGGATTCCCACCTGCTGATCGACATGGTAGGCAATGTCCCTTCAGCAAATAGGATGATGAAGTTCCTTATGTGAACAAGAGGAAAGAAGTCTCACTGTCATGATGACATTACCTTACATAAGATTTCATCATCAACTAAGTAGAACTTCTGATAGTCTTGAAGGAGCAAAGACATGGTCATGTGGCTCCCCTGGGAGATAAAAGTGGTCTCCAGACTGATAAATGTCAAGAAAGTAGAGACTTCTGTTTTATAACCAGAAGCTACTGAGTTATATGGGGAAGCTGAAGGAGCCTGGAAGAAGGTGCTGAGCTATTGGTTCAATGACAACACCATCTGGATGTCCACAGAAGATTAACTCATGCTGGCATGGTGGCTAAGCCTGGTAGTTAGGGGACAAGCTCATGCTGCCTGGGAGTTGATCCTGGGGAATTCAGGGGAAAAACTCTGCTTCTTTAGGTCACCGTGTGGTGGATTGTTATGTACTGATAGAAAACCATCATTGACACTTCCACGTTTGTTGAGAGAAACTCCTTGAGTTTACGAGATATGAAATCACTATAGTTGAAGGAAAGGGGTGACTTATTGGAAATCTCAAAACTACACAATGGATTGCTAAGCACAGAAGCCAGAGCCCAAAGAGAAAAATGAGGTGCAACCTCACTAAACTTGGATTTGAAAGAGAATGTACACATGCTTGTAAGATGCTCAGTTCCTACTCGTGCTGAGGAAGCACCATTGAAAATCACAATTAACACTCTGTGCTCTTGAATTACTTTTCATTGTGATATGGAAGGCCCTATCTAACTATGGCTACAGTTTTGGTTTTCCAGTTTTGAAATGGTGGGAAATTGATGCCCATTTGGTAAAAATCAGACTTTAAATTTTGAAGCTAGATCTTTTCTCTAACTGGCAATACCTAGTCAGTCACTCTTCTCTGTCTACATCACACATGGGCAGTGACAACAGCCTATGATGGAGTCAACCACCTATTTTTAGCAGTGTGCTGGGTTGCTGCTCACTGGTATTCAGAAAGCTGAGAGCTGAAGATGTGTCTTGCAGCTAGTTCCAACTCATGGTAGTTTTATCAGGATACAACTTCCTGGTGATCCCAGGAACAGCTGTAGACTAAGAATTGAGAGGAAAACACTATAAACACAAGGGGTTTGTAGTTTACTATTGTCTCCAACCTTTGTTCTTTGTGGCCTTTAGTCATTACAGTGTGACCAACAGCACAAGCAATGTCTCCATGTTGCTTTTTATCTTCATTTATGTCACCAACTTTCTTTACACAGTTGTAGTTCATTGTCAATCTAAGTATTTTGAAATGATTTTGGTAGTTGTATTTTGACTCAATATGATAAACCATTATCATAATTAATATGTATTGTTGGACATCTGAAGTTTTCATTATATGCCACTTGGAGTTGTAAAATCTCCTTCTCATTATAAACTGAGAGCTGGGGCTGTTTCTAAGAGAAATACCTTAAGGAGTTGGAACTACCTAGAAAACCACCTCAGCAAATATTTTTAGTGATATGATCATGATCAATAAATACATATATTCTATTCTAATGGTTAGTGTATTTGTCAACCTATCAAAATGTAGAATCACCTGGCAAATGGACCTCTGAGCCTGCCTTAATGGGGAAGGAATGTCTTAGCTACATTATTTGACGTAGAAAAATCTTATTTATGTGGTCTGGACCAAGGCTGCTTAAGTGGAGAAAAAGATCTGAGAAATAACATGCATGTATTCATTGCTAACTGTGGACTTAATGGGACCCATATCCTCAAGGTCCTGCCACTGTGACTTGCCTGCCACGATGCACTGAAACATGGAACTGTGGACTAAATGAACCCTCTCTCCCTGTGGCATCTTATCATAGCACCAAGAAAAGAAACTAAGATGCTTACTCTTTAAAATGTGGAATTGGTGAGTTATGATGTTACACAACAGTAGCTACGCTGAAGAGGTGGAGACAGAAGGATCAAGAGTTACAGGCCAGCCTGGGCTATTACTTAGGGCTGGAAAGATGGCTAAGCTGTTAAGACTTGCTGTCCTTCCAAAAGATGGGAGTTAGTCCCCAGTAATCATGTCAGAAGGCTCATAACACCTGTACCTCCATTTCAAGGGCATCCACATCTTCTTTTGGCTTCCATACACACCTTCACACATGTCGAAGACACTTGCACAGGCACATACACATACCATAATTAAAAATAAAAAAATATAAAATTGCTCATTCAGGAAGCATGCCAAGTTACCTGATTGTAAGTTATTGATTTCATGCAATGTTCTGGCTACCTATATTTATGTGCAGAATGAACAGGGACTTTTAGCCATTAACTTCTCAGCAAATGGTTCACAGGGACAATTATTCATAAAATGCTTTATTATTATTATTATTATTATTATTATTATTATATTATTATGCAGCACAAGTTTTCACAATTTTGTGAAATACATATATTATATAGAGAAACAGATAGATTGATTGAGAGCTATACAGAGTCCATAGATTTTTACTGAAAATATCTGACAGAATTAAAAGAAAAGATCCCTAAAATGCATTCACAAACCTCTCATGAATATGTATATATATATATCTCATGAATATATATATATTCAAATAAGAATTTTTTAGTCTGGTGGCAAACTGATCATAGTCCTTCAGGATTCCTGAAAGTCCTCTGGATTATTTTTATATATACTAATAAGCAAATTTCAGGAAAAAATAAATATGCAAAATAGATGTATTGGCAATTTCTCTGCAAAATAAAATGGTATATAAAAATGTGTGCCTTTGAGCATAATCATAAACATTTTGAAATGTATTTGAGATTATTCCTAGCAAGTTTCTTTTAGACCATCAAATAATTTCTTTCATTATCCTATAACAAGTCCAGTTTTTTTCCAGAAGATGAATCAATTAGAACTTTCATTAATTTCTAGGAAATTAAGATCATCTTTATAAACTTATACCTTCCTTTCCAGTATTCCCTGTCAGATGAAGATTTCTATGAGTATGATGGTTTGTAGTTCTTTTACTCCATGAATGGTGTTCATGGTCTATCATGTGTGGTTTTGAATGACTCTATCTTGAGACTTCATGGACAGAGCTATCCTCAAACTGGAGGTAAGCCACAATTTCACACACTAGAAGTACCCACTTGTGCATGTTGAAGAAAGAACTTTGCATGGTCTTGAAGAAAGTAGAAGAAAGGAGGGGAAATAAAGAGAAATGAGGGAAACATTTAGATTTCAAAGGTACCAAAAATATGGGGATATGAATTGCCTTTGGACCTATGTTTCTGTTCGACATCAGTTCTCAGACTGGTGACTCTAGTGGGAGGGAGCTTCTCTATTTAGTGTCCCTTGACACCCCCCCCCCATTAAACCCGTAGTATCCAAGATAACAGGACTGTAAGCAAGGGTGGTGTCAGATCCACTAGTGTCAATAAAATGATTTTTATTTGGGCTACAGCAGGACATAAAACAATTAGATATCACTCTAGTGAGGAGTATATAATTTATTCTCTACCAGCTTACTCCAGCATGCTTTCTGGGGCTGATGGTAATTTTTACCTAGAAAACGGTGACAAATAATGCTGTTCCCTTATTATTTTAATTATGAGTGAGTAGTCCTGTGAACCATCTTCACTCCATCATAAACCACCCCAAAACTTTCTCAAAGAACTATGCATAGCTGATAGGTCAGCCCTATTATAACTCTATTCCAGAGGGTATGCCATGATTTACAACCATGTGCAAAAAAGAAAATCTTTCTTGTTGTCTCAGCAAGAGTTGGGATATGATTTATAAGGACACAAAAGTACTGGCACAGATGGTCCCCAGCCTCAGCATGTTCGTGCTATGCAAAGTGACAGGCTCTTCCTCATATGTATTGAAGATCCTACAAAGGCACAGGACACATGGTGACAGTTCCTGTATTGTTTTAGTGTGGGGCATCCACTGACTCCGTGATGGTGAATGCATTTATCTTCTTAGCAAGTCAGTATTTAACGCCACCTGTGGGGGAGGAGACCCTTAACTTCTTGTAGTTAGTTGCTCTGTTGAGTCCTTAATGAACTCCTGTATAATGAAAACATTGTTTTCTGGGACAAATTGTATGTTTGTTGTGTTTACATCTTCTTTTCAAGCCTCTTATCTCCCAAAATTTATCATCCAAAGAGCAAAGAGAATAGAAACACAAATCCAAAAGTATAAAGTGATATAAAAGAGAAAAAATGGAACCCACTTCACTGCATATTTTGTACACTCCATCATCAGAATTGAAAAGAAAGTATGGTTTGGTACTGTTAACTTACTACATGTAGTCATAAAATTATTGCTTTAAAAATCCCAAGTAACACTGCACATTGGATAATATGCTTTCACAGGAAATGATCTCAGGAGAGTCTGCTACCCTACTGTCAAGGAGAAAATGGTCACCATAATCATTTCACTTCCCAGGATGGCATGACTGTTATTATTTCTTATTAACTGAACAAGATGACAATCACAGAGACACATGGTTTAATACCCCTTAGGGTTGCAGCACATTAAACTTCCCATATACAAAACAATCAAATGGACCAAAGGCATCTTTTCCCAAAATTGTCAATTCACATTGGGAATGTATTTCAGTTAAGGATGTGAAGTTTCCTATCACTGTAAGGTGGAAGCTTTGGTCATACATTAGAACACTGTAAGTAAAGACCTTTAAAGTCAGAGCAAAGTTGTTCTCAGACTTTAGTCTGACTACAGACTACTGCAGATGTGTGTTGAATATATACCTTGACCTTCCAGCCCCCAAAACACAAACAAAGCAAACTAAGCCAAAACAACAGAAAGGACAGCAAAAGATGATCCCAAAAACTCTGTCTGCATGGACAGAGTCACAGATACTCTGATTCAATAGATTTATTGACAGAATAATATTTTTATATTTAGTGAATATTTGGTAAATTTTGATGAGGCAGTCTGTGGGGTCTTCGCAGAAGAAGCAATCAAAGAAAACAATAGCTGCTGATCTTCCAAAGCCAATTTGTTTATTCATTTAAGTTGATAGAATATATATTGACTTCATCTACAAATTATAGTCAGCTTTTCTGAAATGAATCAAACTTAATATTAAAAAAAAAGGTCAGGCAAATGGGATTCATGACTGTGTTAGTCAGCTTTCCATTACTGTAACAAAATACCCAACACAATTGAATTATACTAGAAGAAGGAAGGTTCACTTTGCTTCATAGTTATGAAGATCTTAGCCTATGTTTCATAACTCTGTTGTTTTGGGGCTTGATCAGACCAAGGAATATGTGAGTGAGCACATCTGCCCGACTGATGGCCAGGATACAAAATAGAGGGAGGGAGGTCCCAGTGATGTACAGACCTCCCATTAACCGCTACCTGTGAAAGGATCTACTGCTTTCCAACAATGCCCCAGGCTGAAGAGCAAGTCTTTGACACATGGGCCTTTAGGAGAACATTCTAGATCTAGAGGTAGCAATGATCATCAGATCTTCATTACTTACTGAACTATTTCTTGCAATATGATTAATCTGGAAAGTTTTTGTTTCTTATTTTTTACTTATGTATATTTTTCTTAGGTTTTAATACGTACTTTGTATTTTAATGAATATTTTTCAATATGAGTAAATTTTTAAAACCAGTAATGACGTTTACATGTTTTGTTCATTTTATAATCCTTGTATATATCCTGGGAAGAATATGTATATAGCTGCTGGGCCATTCATTCATTCTTCCACTATGGCTTTACTCATTCCTGAAGTGCTCCGTGTCTCAAGAAATGTTCAAATTCAGCAATTTAAAACAGGAAGAAGACCCACAGAAATGCAAAACTGTACTTTCCAGCATATCATTGAATTGGTGTCATATTTGAATTGGTGATGATAGGTTCTAACAGGGGGCATCATTTCATTTTTCAGTTCCCAATCTGCTGAGATAGGATGATCCAGAGTGGTTGCTTAGTAACTAACTGGTCCAGTATGATCATTTTCTCTCTCCCTATACGCAGACATAGTTAATTGACAGACTCTGAATTATTACAGTAATTTTCTATTCCAGTAAGTAATCTTATGGACAGAAGAAAGGCGAACAGAATTTCAAATTCTGTTCTGAATTCGGCTGAAGTTGAATTTCCTGTACCATTATAGCATATGAAGTAACAGTATACTCTGGGTCTTAGTAACCTACTTCCTAGAAGTAGTAAAGAACATCTCTCAGGAAAGAAGTGGCTTGCTCAAGATCACTAAAATAATAAAATATTCAGTTTCAGAGGCTTAAAGTCAGATCTGCCTTCCAAAACCTGTAGCATGTCTCTCTATCCCAAATTAAGCATTCTTAAGTTTTGTTTTACTATTAGATCATTTATTTTCTTGATAAGTATGCTAGGCAGTGTTCTTTACAAATTAATACAACACATATAGGTGTACACAAACAAACACAGGTTAGATTGGAATTAGTAGTTCCACAATAGCTGTCACCTCACTGGAGAGGCAGGTAACTCAGTCTAAGAACCTGGGCACCCCAGATGTCTCTCTCTGGGGCCACAGCCAGAAAAAAATCCCATAGAGTCACGTGCATTGAGTCCATACCGAAGGGTCAGAGGACCTGGGCCTGCTGCTGGCAGTGCACCACAGAGGCTGGGCTCATTTGCTCTCCCTAGTGTGCCCAGTGCTTTCCTCTCAGCCTTCTATTAATCTGGGTAGCCAATTGGAATATACGTCCACTGAGAGTGAGTTTTTCCCTCTGGCATGTCAACCACTTCTAGTCTGAGTTCTTTCTTAATCCAGTCAAATTAGCAGCTAGTACCAACCATCCTAATCCTCATGTGTTGACAAATCCATATACAGAATAATGTCTATTCCAACAGGGAGAAAATGCTACTCTTTCCATAATAGAGTCCATTTGCTATGAGGTTACTGGATGGTCAGTATTGGAGAAAGGTCCTACATTGTGGTCCTAGTGCTGGTCGTTGCTTCTGAAAGATTTGATACTAATCAATAGTCATTTCCAAGCCAACGTTGGTGAGTGGAAATATACATCATAAAGCCCATGCACACCCTCCGTTCTTTTTCTGACTGCCCACATTGTCCATAAGTCCATTGGGCAATGACTGAGAGAAGTTGACTACTACCCATAGAATAGGTCTTCCTATATACTTTATTATTAAACCCTCCTCTATGGTCACCTTTTATTAAGCATTCATGTAGGAAACAAATATCTTCACATCTTTTCCCATATGGAGAGGTCTATTCACATACCTTTCCCTCAAGTATCTTTCTCATCGATTTTTTAATCATTCTCTTTCCCGGTTCTTGATCACACAACTAGCCATTTTCATTTCAAGCAAAATGTGCAACCTGTGTCCTGCCCAAAGTTCTGCTCATGGTGTAGCTGTCCCTCCACTACTATCATTAAGTAATGTACCAAAAAGACAACCACAACTACAGTGCTGTAGTTGTCTACTGTTGGCTGCTGCTGGCACAACATGCAGAACCACTTGTAAATTCAGCCCCAGTTTTATGTTCTTCGTCAACCCATCATAGAGCCCATCCCACTGTCATCAGTACATGAGATGGAACAGAAGGCAGTGTAGGAAGAGTAAGAACCATGACATTTTGGCCACTTATTAAGTAATTGGCTTTTGCCTTCATGGCCTGCTCAGGCCTGATCCCACATGTACCACTTCCACTTGATGATTGCATAACTGTATAGCTTGATGGGTCAGATAGAATCCAGCTAAAGATGGGAAGCTCAGATCACATGGTAACTTGATAGCCCACTGTCAAGTGTTCAGTACCACTAAGGTTCAAAGGTCATCCAAGAGCTGTCTCATAGGCAGTAGCTGCCTGAAAAAGATAGGGCCTTGTGCCGAAATCCTAAGGCTGCCTCTGTGATTCACCCAGAGTGGGAATGTTGCCTTACTTTATCATACATCAGCTGATCAGAAAGTCCACCAAAGCGCCTTTTTTTTTGTTTTTTGTTTTTTTGTTTTTTTTTGTTGTTGTTGTTTTGATGCAGTACTCTAGCACCCAGGACCTGGAGATTGGTATATCTGTCCCTTAAATATGAATATGTACAGTTTGTACTTATTACTTGAAACCTATCATTCACTTCTGAGCAGATACGAAGTGGGATATACCTAACTTTGCCTTGTGACAGGTGGGCTGCTCTAGGATAACCCGAGCTTTGGGGAGAAAGTTTACAGATGCCACACCTGATCCACACAGCATATTTCAGTCCAGTGTCACTGTGCTGAGAGATCAGGGAAGTACCTGTCTTAGGCACCTATTGTTTCCAGTAGAAAGTGTGAGGGGAAGAGAGAGAGAGACCATCCATGTTTAGGAGTTCTTGTCATTTCAGTGTAACAGAGGTGCCTGGAGCAAGCCTCCAGTGACGTTCTTCTTGATAATAGTATATAATCCTTCACTTCTAGCCATAAGGGGCAGAAGATGTCTTCAGCAACCCAAAATATGAAGGAAGACAAATAACTAACTATACTAGAGACTCTCAATTTTCCACACCTTTATATAAGTACATGCCCTGGGGTGTTTTTATTATACTATTTCCAAAATTTCTCACTCAAGGAAACCAGTAGAACCTTGGAGTGATGGGGAACTAGACAGTGACATCTTATGTCTACCTTCTCAATAAGTGGGGAGCATGATAGTGCAGTTGGGGACAAATGACAATTCAGTTACATACTTTGGTTTTGTTTTGCTCTTGACCAAAGGCTAGAACTCTCAGGACAGTATGTGCCTATGTATGCATGGCTTTTTACATAAGGAAGAATTCTTAAACATGGTGAGAGTACCCTACAGAGAAAGTTCCAGATGGCTTGCTTCGCAGTTTTGATTAAAACAGCACATATTATAATGGACATACACTGCTTGGGTGTTTGCTTTAGATTCAAGGTCTCCTAACTAAATACCTTTGGTGATCAAGGAGGAGAGAGCAAGTGTTTTGAATTATTGCTCAAAGTCAAATGTCTGTCCAGGTGTGAAGACACAACTACTCAGGGATGGAAGGATGGATAATAGGGTCAAGAGGCAAGGAAATATGCCTTGATTGTTTCTGTCATGGTCTGTAAACTACAAGCCCATTCTCAGAGAATCTTTCAGTGGAGAGGAATGATGGTTAAGGATGGAGTATATATCTCCTTTTAGCAATTGTTTGGCACAAAAAGAAAAGAAAAGAAAAGAAGCAAAAAGAATCAAGTCATTGAACTCTAGTTATTTCATGGAGATAGCTACATATGTGTCTCTATTTTCTACCAAAAAGACTAATCTTGGCCTAAAGATCTTAATCACACCTACTTACACTTTAAAAACATATTAAAATATATGCTAAGAGATAAAATAAAACAACTTTTTTCCTGGAAAACTCATGCCAAGGTTCTTACATAGGACCATGTAAAGCCAGCACTTGAATAATCACATGGTTTCCATGGCATCATTCTTCATTTTGGCTTACACCCCATCTTTTAACCTATCAGAGCTCTTGCTGTCTTCAGTCTTGGCAATATTTTTTTTCATCCAATGTATGATTTAATTCATCCCTAGGCCTGATGCAGAGATACTTATTTCATTTTCCCTGTGGCTACATACTTCTTCATTGTGAGAGGGTCTGATGTTCAACATCTACCAGTTAAGGGCACTGGAAATGCAAGATCACTCATGCCAGTACAGACACAGTACCATTTATTGAGCATCTGTGTGTGGTTTGCTCCACAAGGTACCATGGAGTTTAAGCAAAAATCTTATCATATAGCAAAGGGTAGCTTAGAAAAAAGGCAGTTAAGTTTGTAAGGTGGTGTGTGTAGAGAGGCAGGGTTGTAGATGTATGTGTGTAAGCAGGTGTGTGCATGTAGAAGTCACAGAATAGTGTCAAGTCTGATTCTTGAGTGCTCACTATTATATGATGACAGCATAGATTGGTTCCTGAGACACCAATTCCTTTTTTTAAAAGCATGATCTTTCACTGGCCTGGAACACATGAAGTAAACTAGGCTGGATCCCAGTGAGTCCCTGCACTTCCCTGTCTCTGCACCTCCAGTGCTGGGACTGTAAAGCACACCCCCAACATGGCATTTTTATATGGCATCTGGGGATCAAACTCAAACTCCCCTCCTTGCAAGGGAACCCCCTTCCCTGACTGAGTTATCTCTCTAGTCCCAACATGTTCTTATTCTTTTTTTTCTTGTACGATTCACCAACTTATTTCTTGAAACCTTTGGCTTTTAAATGTCCATGTAGTTTTTCTTGCCAGCACAGTTGGCAGCAAAACTGAGTCATTTAAAAATACTGCACTCAAACTTTTATCCTTGAGAAAACTCTTCGCCATACTCCCTGGAAGGCAGGCTGGTCTCTTTGTGGGAGGTAAAATAAGCCCTATAAGGTTTCTGGACAGTGTTTGGAAAAAGTTGTCATTGGCTTGCTTACTTTGGGCCAGGAACTCAGTGTTACAATCTGTAGAGATTCCTATGTCTTTGTGACTTCTGTAAAGGTTGCCTTTCCATTTTCCTCTATACTGCATGCATTCTGTTCTTGCCTCTTGTCCAGTCTTTCAAACCAGCACAAAGCAAAGACTGATTTCACTTTATTCTTGTCTTGTTTGCTACATCTTCCTTATGGATCTACTTATTAGTGTCACATGGGAGTTGACACTGTTTTTTCTTGCCTCAGTATTTATCTGACCTCTCAAATAAATTTTAAGTTACCCAATGGAAAGGATATACGGCTTTTTTTTTTTCAAACGGAGATTCTTTACCAAAACTGATGCTGAGGCATACATAAATTATCAAAAAGCAAACTGGCATTTTTGAGCATAATTCATTGTATTAGGGTCAGACATAAGCACATTTTAAGTGGAGTATTTGAGAAAAATTACATTAAGTAGGATATTCATGCACTTGGGGACTTATTTAAAAATCCATATTCAAAACATTGTCAGTGTGTCATGGTGTTCTCTGGACAGCACTCAGGAAAGAAAAAAAATGCATAACAGAAATCGTGACGTGTTTCCTAGACAGACATTGGTGTATTGAATGTTGCCAACTCAATCCATTGCTCACCAAAATGACCATGAAGATGAGAGCACAGAGGAGGAGAGCTAGGGATGAGCTGGGCAATGAGGTGGAAGGAGCTGCAGCTGTTTCTTTTCATTCACTCACTGGATTCTCTGTAAATATTGGTAGGGCTTGCAAAGTGGCACACAGCATCTCTGTAAATTAAAATGACTGCTCATACTCTGGTGAGAATAGCAGGGGCATGGTGTCAGGCAAAGCAGACAGTGATACCATACGCTGCAAGAGCTTTCCCTGTGGCTTCACCCACAGACTCCTACTTGATCTGCTGCATGATATCTGAATGTATGTTTTAAGGAAACCAACACCTTCACCAACAGAATACTCAATGAGTGTTTGAAGTTGACCTTCCCACAACTTCCTTCTTGCCTTGTGCACGCTGGCTGGTTTACATGTTGACTGTGAAGTTTCTTTGGGATTTTGCTTCTGGTTTATACTGAGGTTCCACACTGACAGATGTCTTTTTGTAAGACTGAAATGACATATCAGGGTTTTAAAATGGCTGTTCTTATATTTGCATATTAATTACTTGCATCTCATTTTATTATTATATTATCTGATTCAGATTCTGACTAATTAATTTCACCTGGAATTGCATGCAGGCATATGAAAAAATCACACTTGGCCATTTGCAGAGACCAGCTGCGTATTAAAAATATCTGATCCCCATCTGTAGGATTAAAAAGAGAGAGGGAAAACAGCTGATTGTAAAAGTGACTTTTCCTTGTGCCCTGAAGGTATTACCATTGGCAGATATCCCTTAGCACTCAGCCTCTTCCGAACATTAACCCAGAAGTTGACTCTGAGCATCATTCAGTGGGATGACTTCACTTTCCATGATTTTGGTTTTAATTTGCAGTGATGCTAATGTGGTTGGGTTTCCTCCTCCCCCTGTATGCACACACTCATTGCCTTCCATTCCAGCCTGAATCACACACAGCCAACTTCATTTGGACCACAAATTGCTTTGGCCTCACTGGCACTGGAAAGTGATAAACAAAAATCTGAGAGAGCTGGGAAAGGATGACAAAACCAACCCCCCAGGATCAAATGTTCCCTCTTAGAGCTGCAACCAGATCCTGGAGCAGGACCCGAATGCACATGCATGCTCTGCCTTTCCATTTCTCTGTGTCTTGCTATGTTTTTCTATTGCATTCTTTGTCTGCCCTGACAACAGATGGTGTTTTAATAAAGTCCAGTAGGAATAGGACTGTGGGTAAACATTGCAGGGTATGCCAATTCCATAATTGCTGGGGACTGATTCAGCCTCTTACCTGCTGCATCCAAATTGGGAGAGAACCAACTGTGCTTGCACCTACCGGCAGAGACCGGCTCGCCCGCAGCTGGGGTGTGCTGCAGCAGCGAGCCTCACTATAGAAGGTAAATCACAGCTCCTGCCATGCTTCTTGGCACTGGGGCTGAAGGATGCTGCCATCTGGCTCATCATCAAACATGGCCATTGGATCTTTCAGAGATGAAATGGCTTTTAGAAAAAAAAAAAAAAAAAAGCTCGCTATTTAAAAGAAAAAAAATGGATACACATAAAACTTATTATCATTCTCTTTACAGGCTTAGTCTATGCTAAAATCATACTCTGAGCTTCTTTCTGCAATGGCTTGCTGGTGTCGGTTCTTTCCTCACTGATTCCCACGCTCAACGGGATTTATAGCCTAAGCCTATTATGTGCTAATGGAAACTTAAATTCATTGGATCTAGCCAAGAAAATGCATGCTCTCATTTGTTTGCCCCACTGGGGAAGGGTAACGAGTTTTGGCTATCTATTTGAGCTATTTTGGTTATCTCGTTTCTTTGCATCATGTAGAAATAGATTTTCAACCCTTTCACAGATCTATTCAGAAAAGGATGCAAGCAGAGCAGATGACAGTGATATCCAAATGCTCGGCATTTACCCTTCCCCCAAATCCCCTGGAACTACTGAATAACTGGAGGCTTCAGAAAAATCAAGTGGCTTTAGCTGTCAGGAAGAGACAAAGTCAGAACATATTCACGTTGTTAGAGAGCCATGGGCATGTGATATTTATCCCCGATCATGTTTTAAGTGACATCCAGTTTCTTCAGATACTGTTATTTTCAACAGTTTTGGTCTTGTCTTCAATTGGAAAGACAAACACAGAAAACAAAATAAACTACAGAGCAACCCAGGCAGTGGGGAAAGAAGGTCACTGTCTGGTGGTTCACCTAGAGAAGTCTCCTGTTTTCTTGCTTTATCTGTTCTCTGCTCAAGGAAATGAAACTAGCCAGTAAGCACAGACCAGTATAGCTTAGGACAATTTTTTTTTCCTTCAGTTGAGTTGGCTAACACACAGACAGGAAAAATAGTAAAACAGTATTTTCATTCCTACAGGCTTTTAGGTAAAATGATCCTATTTTCGTGTGTGTGTGTGTGTGTGTGTGTGTGTGTGTGTGTGTGTGTGTGGTAGATCACAAGCACCTGCACAAACATACCACCACAGCTTGCTTCCCAGCCCAAACGTACTATGTTCCTTGTCACCCAGCCTCTTCCCCTGGTCTAGCTGATCCCTAATATAAACCCTACCTCTTGGACTAAAATACTCTTTTCAGTTGCATAATGGACTAGTGACATAAATGGAATTCCCTTAACAGGACTATCTAGATTAGGTTAGCTTCTGGGCATGCCTGTGAGGGATTAATTTAGATTAATGGAGGTTTGAATATCCACCTTAGCTGTGGGCAGCACTATCCCATGCACTGGAATCCTGGCCTGAATGAAAAGAAGGAATAAGAGCTGAGCAACAGAGTTCATAATCCTCTGCTTCCTGACGATGAATGTGAACAGCTGCCTCACTCTCATGCTGCCAAGACCCCTACCATGAAAGACGGTACCCTTGAACTGTGAGCCAAAACAAATTCTCCCTTAGGTTACTTTTGCCGGGTATTTTATTATAGCTATAGGACAAATAACTACTAAAATATGCCATTGTCATCTATCTTTAGTTTACTTTAAGCCAGGTTTATCAGACTTCCCTTTCTTTAATCCTTTGACATTTGAAAGATATGTACCTGCTGGACCCTCTATTTTTTAAAAATAAAGTGATGTTCCGAAATGCTCACAGAAAGGTGAATCCTAGAGTTATATCAGAAGCACATAGGATACGGCTGGGTAGGGCCCCCTGGTCAAATTGCAGCTTGATCATCAAATAAATATTAAGCATAATACTGACCCTCTACTTTTAAAATAAAAGATAATACTTGTGGTTTTTCATGATGGCTCTTCAGGTTATATATTTTTGACAGGTGCGATGGTTAAATTTTATGTCTCAGCATTGTGAGGTTCTGATGCACAAGTAAAACACATATGGATGTTGCTCTCAAAGCGCTTTGTAGTCATGATGAACACCTATACTTAGCTGACTTCAGTTTGAGGTGATTACTCTCAGTGACTTATCTGGGTCTCTTGTGATCACTTGAAGGTAAAAGAGCTTAAGTGAGGTTTACCAGCAAGGAAGAATCCAGCTTTAACATTAGAAATCCTGGCTTACTTTCCAAGCAAGCCACCAAACACATTTTGCATTTGCTGTGATCACAACTGCTCAATCAAGTTCCTTGGAATACAACTCATTATGGAGAGATGTCTGGTTATCTTTGTTTCTCTGCAGAATCCCGAGTGGCACAGAATGGATCCTGGATTCCTTGGGGCCTCACACCTCACAGGAGGCTGGTAACATCCGTTTGTCTCTGCACTGTAATCTAAGTGTTGATCACTTGGTCATCAAATCTCTTTATTGTGAAATTGCTATTTTTCTCTTTGTAATTAGTAAGGACTTTTCAAGGCAATTGTTTCAGATTGTCCATTTAGAGAACTCATGTTAAACCAAACTTTCCCTTGCCAGTTTTGGTATTCAGAGTTCCCTTCCCCCACAACTCTTTCTTTTCTTCTATATGAGTGAAAACGTTACAATAAACAGGACACATTTTTTTTCTTCTTTTATTAAGTGATCCCATCACCTATTGAAAATCTTTCTCACCCCAGTAATCAGATCAGTGAATATCCTGTCATCATAGAGCCTCCATCCTGTGACTGATGGAAGCAGATGCAGAGATCCACAGCCAAGTACCAGGCCAAGATCCAGGAGTCCAGTCAAAGAAAGAGAAGAGGGATTTTATTAGTAAGGGGCATCAAGATCACAATGAGGAAACCTACAGAGATAACCAAACCAAACTAGTGGGAACTCATGAACAGGAGGCTCCAACAGCTGTGGAGCCTCCATGGGATTGGATTAGCCCCTCTAAATAATTGAGACAGTTGTGTAGCTTGATCTGCTTAAAAGGCCCCCTGGCAGTAGGATCAGGATCTATCCCTGTTGCATGAGCTGGCTTTCTGGAGCCCACTACCTATGGTGGGATACCTTGCACAGCCTTGATGCAGGGGGAGGGGTCCGAGACCTGCCTCTACTGAATATAAGAGGCTCTGCTGACTCCCCATGGGAGGCCATACCTTGTTGGAGGAGGGAATGGATGGAGGGGTGCTGGAGGGGATGGCTGGAGGGGTGGGAGAAGGGGAGAGAGCAGAATCTGTGGTTGGTATGTAAAATGAATAAAAAGTTCCTTAATAAAAAAGAAAACTCTCTGCATGTGTGCGTCCTCATTTAATTTAAGGGCTAAGACTGACCATATGCTCCGGCCAGCTTGTTTACTCCTGAGAACCAGATTTAAGCATCTCCCTCCAGACCAGTGGTATTTTGTCCATAGCTTGAAATCACTCATAATGTGAATATTTACACTCTTAAAACCATTGAATGTTGCTAATGAGGCTTTGTGTTTCTTTATAGGGAACAGCCATTTATAACCCATTACAACCAATAGTTACTTGACCATCAAGTGGCAATTTGACCAGGAAGCTCCCCACCCAACTGTATCCTTTGTACTGCTGATGTAACTCCAGGATTCACCGTTCTGTGAGCTTTTCTTGACTTTCTGGCTCATTGTGATGTTCTGGGAACATTTGTTGCTTTCTCTACAATAGCCCTGAATCCAATTTTCTTTTCAAGGGAATTTATTTCCCAATAGGAATGAATACAATTCCCAGTTTCTTTGATAAGAGTTAAAATTTTATTAAACTAATACATAGAAACTTCAGAGTAATTTCAGAATTGTCAGGTCCTATTGCTTCATAGCATGTATGTACTATGTGGGAGAAGGTGCCCTCGGAGGTCAAAAAAGGGTGTTTTGGGACTCCCTCAAATTGGAATTACATGAGGCTGTGAGGCAATGTGGGTGCTGGGAATCGAACCTAGGTACTTTGTGAGCAGTAAGCACTTTTAACTGCTGAGCCATCTCTCTAGGCCCCAATAACTAATTTTAATACTGTAGTTATTAGTAAACTTTTAGATAAACTCAAAGTTTGATGACTTTTTTAGATTATAATTGCAACATTTATCTCTTCCTTTTCTTTTCTTTCCTCCTTCCAAACCCTCCCATATCATTCTGAGTGAGGTAACCTAGACTTAGAAAGACAAGCGTGGTATGTGCTCACTCATAATTGCTTTTCTTTTAATGAAATAATTACCCAATAAGTGATTAATCAATGAATGTTGATTCTCGATAAACTACTAAAAGAGATAATGATACTTCTATTGAAAGAAAACGATAAAATTATTTTTAAATATTTGCAATACTAATTATAAGCATTTCAAGTTACTAAAAACTTAAATTTATCAAGTTGTTTTCAATCAGTAAATTAAGAATAACAGAAGAAAATAAACTTTAATATTTTATGTTCTTCCCCAGATTTCTCTGCAAGTGTACAAAAACAAATATTAAAATCTTCACCTTAACCTACAACAAATTAGGGGAAAAAACTTCATATTCTTAGAGTATGAAAACTTTATATGTTGTGTCTTAAGCCATGTTTAATGTAGTTAAAATTTATATCAACTTAATATCTTTCAAAATAAGTTTTTTCATATATGATAATCTACAAAGCTATATTCTTTAATATTTGACAAATAAAAGTAATAAGACTGTCTAGTAAGTTACGCTATTGAAGCATTCCTGACTGTGACTATTTCAGAATTTCTTAATTTGAAGTTGCTCCTCTTAATCACATTTTTACACAATGGATAAACTTGACCATTGCCTTAATTTGAGCACTGAGTTCTGAGAGCTCTCAGTGTGGTCTTGTGATTTCTGGTCTCCTTGAGAATAGAATTTCATGTCATTTTACCTGTATCCATGTCTGCTGACAGTTACAGTAATGCTATGTCAACATTTTATGAATAGATAGCTTTGAAAAATACACTCCAGGATGTGGAGTTTTCAAACACTTTAATGTGCTGCTCGCCTGACAGCAGCACAGATCTTGGTAGAAAAATATTTTCTTTCTTTGATATTGACCTCTCATGAGATGAAGATTTTTACCAAGATGGAATTTGGATAACTGGCTTCTCTTTCCTCCAAAAACCAAACCAATGTTGATGAAAGCGAATGATGTATTGTCACTTATTCCTTACTTAGGACCTGGATAATCTTGAACAAAGAACAAGATTTTTGAACCTAACTCCCTTTAACAAAGTTAGAAAATATTTCTTCCTGACAACTTTTTTAACTCTTCACAGAGACCAACATCTAGGACTTTTAGGACTTTGAAATCCATTAACCAAGTTGCCATAAACAATTGGAATTTTCAGAAAATCTCACTGTTTCTGGAACTGAGTAATGATATCAACATTTTATATTGAGATTTTCTTTCTAAAATTACATTTACTGGTTTGGCTTTATTTTTTAAGTAATTATCACTTGTTAATATGATGATCCTTTGCTTCTATCACACTTGTAGTTTCAATCTACTTTTCTACTAGCCTTTTCATTGAGGCATCCAGGAAAGAGTAAACATGGGTCCTGTTGTACTATACTTGCTCAAACACGGCTGAAGAAAATACTGAAGCTAATAAAAAACAGACTAGTGAGTATGGTTTATTTTTTGTAAATTTTTTTTGTCCTTTGTGAGAATAATAGAACTTGTTGATCCATTTACATTATGTTGATGCTCAGATCCTGCCCAAATGCTAAATAGCTCCTGTATTAAAAAAGAATCCTGCCCACCTAGTGCCTGGTAGTTTGCTTCTTAATTCCCACATCTCTTATTCATATTTGCTGAAGAAAAAGGAAAAATACTTGTATATCTGAGAAGATGACAAATAGCATATAAGTCAACAGAGGATTTAGCTAAAAGTTTCCCAGGAGGAGAAGAAAGGTAGAATGTCACAGATTAAATATTTGAAGAATTAATTGTAAATATTTTAAAAAATTAAAAAAAACTCATGAAATCACATTTCCAATAAGCTCAGAGAATAGTGATCAGAAGTTAAAAGGGGAAATAAGAAAGGTTGAAAGAAGAGGCATTACTTGTAAATAACAAAGATAAAATGAGAATAATAGAATTGTTTTTCTTTTATATTTATCTGTGAAACTTCTTTAGGAAAAAGGAGTAACATAAGAGGAAAAATTCTAAAACTTATACAAAGCAATAAGGAGAGAAGAGAAGGATGTAAATGAAAATAAATAGAATTATTTACTTATAATATAATTATAATAAATATAAAAAGTTACTTATGATTGACAGATGTTGCAGAATATTTTTTAACTATGCAAAGATGTGTTGAATTTGTTTACCTATGTAAAAATGTGTTCTGTAGTCGAATTTCTAAGTGGTCTTATTAAATAAAAAACATGGAACTAAATACTGGGGTTAAAGTCTTAGAGGTCAGGGAAATAGGAAAAACCACCAGCTAACCTTAGCTCACCATGCCACAGCTTCCAAGTGCTCCTTCTTGTCTAACTGTGCCTTTATTGCCTTGCTGTTCTGCCCTCTCATTGGCTCCTAGCCCAGCTACCTCACTTCCTTGTCACTGCCTGTCTGTACAGACCTCCAGGTCTCTATGGTTGGTACTGGGATTAAAGATGTGTGTTACCACTTTTGGCTCTGTTCCCTAGTATGGCCTTGAACACACAGAGACACCTGATCACCAAGTGATCAGATTAAGGGCATGTGCTACCACTGCCTGACTTTTGTGTTTACTTAAAAAAGTGGCTTGCTACTTCCTCTGATCTCCAGGCAAACTTTATTTATTTATTTATTAACATACAAATAAAATATCACCACATTTCAGCACAAATACAATATCACCACATTTTCCCTTTTTGTCTAATAAAAATTAAAAAAATAAAAAATAACTAATATAAGAAAAACTATATACAATAAGTACAATAACTATATACAATATATATAAGCAATATATACATCAACAATGTCTATTCCATTTGCATTTGACAAATTAGGAGACAATATTTCATTATCTATTCTATTTTGGTGAGTCCAAAATGTGCCTAATTCACTTTCTATCCTAACTTGTATTACCAACAGAAAACTATCTTATGACGTCTTTCAAACTTATACACTTAACACCTTTTAGTGAGTTTCTTTTCTGAATTTCTTAACAAGGAAAATTGTTACAACTATCTAATCTTCAACTCCCTCAGAGACCCAAGAAGGAAATAACATTATGTAGTAAAACAGGAAATGCAAACAAGTGACTTCCAAAAAAAATGTGAGTTGACAGAAACAGCTAGCTGCCTGGATAGTCAACCGGGGTTTGTTTATTTATTTATTTATTTATTTATTTATTTATTTATTTATTTATTTATTTTGTACGTTGGAGTATCATCTTCGACCTACAGGCTTAGTATATCTGACATACTCATTTGTGAAGTAGGATGTACACAAGGCCTACATCTTGACCTCACATTCAGTTTGAGTATTCCATGTACCAGATAAACCTGAATTCCACTAGTGTCCTGTCATGAATCAGGATTTTAAGTTCTGGAAATTGCTGGTGTTTTTGGAATTTGGCTGCCTATTCTTCTCGGCTTGTGGATGGCTTCATCTCAGCGTCCCTTTCTTCTCCACAGTGTTCATTTGTTTATGTTGTGGAATATGTGTTTAGCTGTGTAAAGATGTATTGTATTTGTTTAATTATGTAAAGATGTGTTGTTGTTTTACCTTGCCTGCCTAAGGCATCTGATAGGTCTAATAAAAAGCTGAACAGCCAATAGTGAGGGAGGAGGTATAAGCAGTACTCTGGGCAGGGGGAACAAGTAGGAGGAGGAATTTAGGCTCAGGCTCAGGGAAGATAGAAAAGGAGATGCCAGGGGCCAGCTGGCCAGACATAGAGGAAGCAGGAAAGTAGGATATACAGAATGAAAGAAAGGTCAAAAGCCTCAAGGTGAAATGTAAATGAATAGAAACAGGTTAAATTAAATTAAAAGAGCTAGTGAGACAAGCTTAAGCTAAGGCTGAGCATTCATAATTAATAATAAGTCTCCATGTTTTAATTTGGGAGCTGGTTGGCAGCCCAAAGAAAATTCAAACTGCAGATATAGGTATCATTTGAGTTATCACACTAAAATTACTGTCAGCTCACAGAATTTTCAATACATTGCAGAAATGAAATGACTGATGAACATAGCAATCAAGTTAGAAGAGACTCCTATTTGTAAGGCATATACACTATAAATGAAGTGATGCCATCATAGCATAGACTCCAATTAATTAAGAATGTTTATTATGAGCTTTGTTTAATATATTCAAAACACTTTTCAGAGATTTAAATAAGTTTGGCAGTGAAAATCAAGTACAATGCTGAAGGATAGCTAGTAAAGAAAAATTACAAAAACATAACAAAGATATGATGGAGCAATTAAAAAAGTATTGTATGCTTTGCCCCACTGACAGCAATAGTTAAATTGGCTCAACACCCCCTTAGAATAAGGACCATTATAGTGGATAAATAAAGGAAAGGGAACAACTGTGTTCCATCTAGAATGGCACTACCTTAACAGAATTTGTAAAATAAATCGAGTGGCATCAGAAAGAAGAAATTAATAAAGGCAAGAACTAAAATTAATAAAATTGAAAATCAAAAACAAAAAGAAAAATGAACTAAATTTATCTTATCTATTTGAAAGATAAACTTATATTCAAAAGTACCAAAAAATTAAAAAGGGAAAATTACAAACTTCTGAAATGGAAGAAAGAACATCACTACAGATCATACAATCACTGAAAGAGTAATAAAAACATAGTATGAAAAATTCTGTGTGCAAGCAGGCATGAGTTTGTGTGTCTTTGTGTCTGTCCACACCAGAGGACATAGGGTGTCTTGCTCTGTCACCCTCTACCTTATTTCTTTGAGTCTAAGTCTCACTGAATAGGAAGATCACAATTTTAGTGAAGCAAACTTACCATTCAAAGAAATAAGATACAGCATTTTAATTTGATGATGGGAATCTATAAAAGAGCAAGCTGACAGGTGATTCCTCTGTTCACAAAGTCTGACAGTTTCAAATATCTTTTCTACAATCATTCTTATAATGCTTTGTATTGATTTGCATGATTATTTGGTCACTAGCTGACATCCCACTGTGTAGGGTTGACTCTGTGCCCTAACATTGGAAACAGAGCATAACTACCTAGTGAATCCATGACTTTTAATAATTGTGTTTTAACTAATTCAACAAAGGAAGATTTAAAAAAATAGAAAAATATCTCAAACTAGAAATCGAATGTTCCAATGAACAGATGTACCATACCATGTCTTTCTGAGGAGGTAGAGCTATAACCACTTCCACATTTCTGAGAAAGTAAAAACTGTAGTAGTTGCTTTGGAAAGTGCTTTGTTATCTTCTAGAAAAGTTAAGGCACACTTACTAGGTGATGTTCAAGAATGAAATAAAAGACCATACAAATTGCCAAGTAGAGAGGAAACTGTTGAAAGCAAAGCAATGGAACAGGTCCGAGTGCACCGTGAGTGAAGATGCACTGGCCCCTGACTACTGTTTGGGGCTTCCTTGTATGGGATTCAAGAGAAGAAAGAGTTTGGTTCTTAAGAGGATAGTATTAAGGAGTTACTGTTTTGAGTGACAATAAATTCTATAACCATTTGTGTATTGCACATGTCCGTTCCCATAATGCATCCAATTTTAATCACATGCAGACTTAATTATTTTAAGATTGTAAATAGGAAATTCATTTGGAGACACAGTTTCACCTTGTGGTGCTTGCTTGCATCCAAACCAGTCCAGGCTGGATTTCCCTTTCTTCCGTCCTTTGCTCAAAGAGAGGTGTATGTGCATAGTCTATGCAAATAAAAGTCTCGAGTGGCCAGGTGCATTATTGGAAAAGGGGCATGTGTGTACATGTGCATGTGCACATGTGTGTGCATGTGTTACATATGGCACAAGCCAAGTTAGTCCTAGAATGCTAAGCTCTTGCCTATACTTGTTTGCTTCACATTCAATTATTTGAGGCAATGGAATGAAAATCAGTACTTATAAAAAAAAGACTGTTGTTTGAATGATTACAATAGTTTTATCTGTAGCTCTTACAATATGGAAACAACCACCTGTCATTTAATGTAAGAAATGGTCAACAAGTAGTGCCATGTCTATGCTAGGAAATGAGCATCAAAAATGAAGGGAATTTTGGCAGAGGCAGCAAAATGGGTGAAACTAAAATGCAGTATTTTAAGTGAAAGAAAACGTATTTAAATTTGAAAAAAGATTTAAAAATTGTGTTTTATATGATTTGGAAAGGACAAACCAAAAGGAGAAAAAGGAAAACAATGGTGAACATGAGACATGGTTCTGAGGAAGACTGATGACCAGGAATGGTTAGGTGAGGTAGAATGGACTATGGAGCTGTTCTGCATGTTGTTTGATGGAGATAGGATTCTAGTCAATACTTTTCGAATCATCATGACAAAGCATAGACTTTGCTGTATGCCAGTCATTGAAATCACATAGATGGATCCTCCAATTTTTCTATAGTATTGAGAAAAAAATAAAGTCCTCATAATTTATATCCCATTGAGCAGTTGCATAGTGAAAGGCAATAGCTTTTTTATTATGTATATTGTATGAAGCAATGCCTTTATGCAGGCCCTTATTCATGTATCAGTTACCTTTCTAGGTATGGAAACATAAAGGGGAGGTACTGAGGTGCATTCTCTACCCACTCCCATGAGAATCTCTTGGCAAGGTCAGTTATTACAAGGTTACTTCAGTTTGTTAGAGTGGGTAGCCAGTAGTGATTATCTGTTTTTTTTTTTGAGGGGGTGGGTAGAGAAAATACATTTGAAGTAGTAAGGTATGCCCTGAAATCTGAAATATGAATAAAACATTATTTGAAAAAGTGGAAGGGAATATAGGGAATGCTAGAGAAACAATGTGGGGTGGCAGCTGGATGATTGATTAGAACAGTAGAAAGATGAGAAGGAATGGGAACAATGGCAGAAAAGTAGATGAGCTGAAGGTCATGGAGTGCATTTTAAATATTTAGGTCTTCAGAGTCACTGGAAACATCTACAACCATACCATTCTGAATGTTCCCAATCTCTGAGACTAAGTAAGATCAAGCTTGTTACTACTTGGATGGGAGAATAATTGGATATCTTTAAAAGTTTTAAGGGAAATTGGGAGTGATTGGATAAGTTTAGAGATGCATCTTCAAAGGCTCCCCCAGGCTGAGGTAGAGGGAATCTATATGACTCAGTGAGAGTAGCTGACAGGAAAGATGGGACGTATATGGTTTTCCCATGTGTACACACTCTCTGTAAGTTTCTAAGTTGAGCACAGTAGGAGATTAACAATAACTAACAATAAAATACAGCAATAATAGCAATAGACTGTAATAAAGTCGTCACCATCACTATTTCTGTATGCAGGACCATTATTAAATGAAGTAAAGCATACCAGAACACAAACCCCATCACCATGGTAGCTGGTCCGATAAGTGAGATGAAATGACTCCCAGTGACTGATAGGGCAAGTAGGAAGTACTGCTTAGGACGTGGGCATAATGTAACCACAACCTTCTGCAATGATAAAATGCCTTAGCAAGCCATTATATGAGCAAGGAGAATTGAATTATTAGCCAGTGTCATCCTTTTCCCATTTCCATTTCTCTTTGGCCTAATTATTAGGTAAAATAAAGACTGTGCAGCTTGCCTACGACTTTTTGCTTCTTCTTTTTTGTCGGGTAGTTAAGGGAACAAATATGCAGCATCCTGGCCCATTTCTCAGAGCACACTGCAAATCCTGCCTGTTTTGTACTGACTGGTTTATCTGCTGAGTGTTTGCAAGACCAACTGCTTGTTTCCTGGAATCTCTTGAAGAAAAGCTGTGTGCTGTAGAGGAAGGAACACTCAAGCTGATACAAGATAAAACCTGACTGCTGCTTCTTGAGCATTTTACCTACAAGAAGTCAGCTTGACCTGTCTTTTGCACTTTGTACATATATGAAATAAAGAGTCCTAAGAAAGTAATGACCACTTCCTTTTCAAACTGAATTTTTTTTTTGCTTCTCTCACAATATTGTACTTTAGATAAACTCTCTGAATTCCATGATTAGCTATATATGGACTGACTGAAGTAGGCACAAATGATTAACTGATTAACAACTGTCTTCAGAGACACCACTACACAAGAGTGATGATGTCATCTCAATACAGAGAAAAAAATGAAAAAGGCTAAGCCATCTACAAAGTGATTTTTGACAAGCAAGCTTGACAACTCTAATGAGAAATGGAGATGTCAGGCTGATATTCACTTTTGAAGGCCATGTTAAGCACGTGGGAATGTGGATCTACTTGTTTACAAGGATGGTTTGGTTATGAGCTGGGAAATAATGGCAGCATCACTGTATCCTTTCTGATTACCAGTTCCTTTGAATCATACAGTTCCCTAGGATACCATTTGAGGGATGTGATTCTACACAGGGAAAGTCTCAGGGGAGTGTGCTTCTGCAGGCCATCACTATCTCCTGCTCTGCATTACCTCAGTTATATTCAGAAACTTACAGTATTTGGTGTTTGAGGGGTAATTTCTAAATAATTTGGTCTCTGGTGTATTTAGACTCCTAAAGTCAGACCTTTAGGAAAGTGCACAAGGAAGTCTCAGAAAGGATACAGTAGATGATCTTTGCACAGCAAGATGTTCCATTCTGAAATACAGGTTAGACAGTCTGGTGTAGGTTGACCTCCCCGCCCCCTCTTTCTGCCTGTTGGTTTAAACTGGCAAACAATTTTGGCACTTTTCTTCATTTGATTATTAAATTTCTTCACTAATTAACGAAATGCTGGGCTTCTCATGTGATCCTTGGCTGCTTTCCCCTGCCATGCTCATTCAGGAAAACGTCTCGGGAGGTAATGCCCCGAACATGGAGCCAATGGACAGTCAGGCTGTGCTCCAGAGAACAGGAACAACCTTGGTTTGTAGAATCCCTGACTTGGGGAGACAAAACACATTGCTTATCCTCCTGTCAAGGTAGGATTGTGATCACGGGGCTGACCTTCCAGCATTCACCCCAGTAACTGGCCACAGGTTTGATTTTATTAATAAGACTCTTTAAGATTCCTGCTACAACGGGGCCTTGAAAAAGAAAATTCTAAATTAAGTGACCCTCATTTATACATACAGGGGTCCTTAGTGCTCACTGACCCAGGTGATTGTTTTGGTTGGTGGTGGAAAAAGAAAAAAAAAATGACAAAAGAGTTTGGAGGAATGTCTGAGAGAATGCCTGCTTTAGTCAATTGCATTCTTCAGTTTTGCCTTTTACAAATCTCTTTATTTTCTTATTTTATTATAACTATTTATGTGGTCTGGCTCTATTTTTCCTTGTGAAATCTAAACCATGTTTTTAAATCTACCAGTATCAAAGGAGAAACAAGTCCTTCAGCCCATATTTGTACATGGCAAATGAATACAACTTCTGAATCCCTCAAACCAGCTTCCAAATCAAACCTGCTTTTCTCTGCATGTGGCATGTTTAATTTCATATGTCAGTTTCCCGTGGAACAATAACTTGTGTACAACAAAGTCATGGCCATTGACTGTGTTGGTGACAGTCAACTATCAGTCATTCAAGTAAACTCTAAAGGAGATTGAGCAGGGGAGAGAAATTTTTTCACCCAAGTTTCTACCCTCAGCCTTTCCTTTTGCTATACACACTCTTCTTCTATGAGAACAGTGTATTGGGTTGCAATTCCTGCAATGGTAGTTCGTTTTTAAAGTGACTTCTAGCAATGGAAGTAAAACCACAGATTTCTGCAGTGAACATGGTACAAAACATGAGTGTGCTAAGCATGCCTTTTTACCTTCTGTTCCTCTGATATTTTGTCCCAAGTTGTTTCAGAAGGGACTTACTCTTCCATGGTGGCTGACTCCTAAAGACAACCTTCTAGAAATATGCTTTTTGTATGTACACAAACCAATCTAGCCCCTGTAATTCCTTCAGCAGACTCCTTTATTAGCCTTTTATACTCCAGGACAATGTCCCTCTACCTACTTTGTCTGGGGAAAGGTAGTAACTTCTGTAGACAGCTTTTACATCCAGAAGTTTCCATAAGGTACTCCTATGAGCCTGCTTTTCCTTCCTCACTCATTCCTTACTGCCTATACCGCATTCAAGGCTACTGACCACATCCATGATATCTGATAAACTCTTGTGTCCAGCCCCAGTGTGATCTTATATGGTATGGTATGGTACAATGCCTTTTCCTTTTAGGAACTGTGAGTTGCACATCTTTGCAATGAAAGCCTTCTCTTAATGAGTTGCCTTCACTGTACTTAAATGAATCTAAGTCCTATATTTAAAGACCGTGTTACCGAAGTAATTATTACCAAATCATGTTTCTTCTATATGGCTGAGTAGAGAGGAGTATTGGATGGGGAACTTCTTCTCACTGCCTCTTACCCACTACTCTTCAGATTCCTTAAAGGACATTAATGCCCTTGCAACAGTGAGACTGTAGGCAGTATTCTGCCACCATGATGTCCATCTGCTGACCCAAAGTAGCTAGAAATGTGGCTCCATAGAAAGGGTTAGAGACCTTAGGATGAAGAGTCTGGTGATGCTGTTCCATTCTGAGATTAGAGGCACCAAGAGCTCTCTGAGAGGGCTATGGGCACAAGTACTCTGGTCAAAGAACCTGGAGTCTGATGTTCAAGAACAGCAGCAAATGTACTTATTTGGAAGCTGATTCCTCTTTGAGATTCCTACAACATCTGCTGTGTCATTAAAATGAGGCCTATTGATTTTTTATTTATATATATATATTATATATATATTATAATTAACTTAATTTCACATATCAGCCACGAATTCCCCCGTCCTCTCTCCTTCCACCTCCCAGGCCTCCCCCCAGTCCACCCCCCATTCCCACCTCCTCCAAGGCAAGGTCTCCCCTGGAGAGTCAGCCCAGCCTGGTAGACTCAGCCAAGCCAGGTCCAGTCCCCTCCTCCCTACACCAAGGCTGAGCAGTGTCCCAGCATAGGCCCCAGGCTCCAAAAAGCCAGCCTATGCACCAAGGACAGGTCCTAGCTCCACTGCCTGGGGGCCTCCCAAACAGTTCAAGCTAATCAACTGTCCCACTTATCCAGAGGACCCTAGCTTGCATCATTCATTCTAGCCCTGGCTTATTGGATATTACCATCCACATTCAATGTGTATTCTCATGACTTGGTTTGCTGAATCACATGCCATTCTCTTTTGGAAAGGCTCTCATACTCATAATCCCACCTGGAGCTATGCACCACTAATTATCTAGCCTTTCCTTAATTCTATCAACTTGGCATCAAAACTTAACCATCATAGATATGATGCTGGAAAATCAGTCATTTTATATATTCCAGAAAGTCTACTCCACTATTCTCCCAAGAGAGGAGGTTCAATTATAACCAGATTGCTATGATGGAGCTTCTTCTGTACTGTAAGTAATGTTACCACTCAGAAAGCTTAGCATCAATCCCATGTGAAAGATTTGTTACTCAGATGTGGCTTTAGCCATTTTCTACAACATTTGAAGTTTTCTCAGTTTGGTGTCAAGGCTGCTCTGGCATCTTCTCATTTACTGTTTACCATTGGTATGATCTTGTTCCAAGGAAACATTCCATCAGTGTAACACCCTCTACTCTTCTCTATTTTCTTGGAAGACAAACATCCAGTCACGTGAACAGGCTCCCAGGTCAAAAGATACTTATTGAGCCATCCTTGCATTCCACAATTTCATTCTGTAACAAAATTCATTTCCTGCTACCTAATGAAACATATCCTACTGTCCTTTGGGGGGAATTTTGTATTTACTTGCCAGAGTGTATGTTTTTCCATTTGACATATATTGAAGCCCAACTGTCATCATTAATGTGGAGGTAATGAGTGGAGGTGAAGCTAGACTCAAGGAAGATGAAGGACTTCATGTTGATCTTCCTCCAGGGCAATCTTCTTGGAAGCTCCAGCATGGATACTTTTCCTCTGTCAAGGAGGTTATGGTGGAGTCTAAGAATCCAAGAGTGTCAGATCCATCATCCCAGATGTTGCATCCAGGCATCAAATTGTGTTTTTTCTCCTGTCACTTTCTCCTCAGATCTTCACTGAGGCATTTGGTCTCCTTATTTGCTTACTTGTTAAGACTTCCTCCCCCACCAAACGTTGCACATCTTACAATGAAATCTGACATTTGGCTTTCAGCACAATCTGCCTAGTAGGTAAAGAGCGTGAAGACTTTCTAAGCATAGAGATGTCTGTCTTTCACAGCATACCTGAAGCTGAAGATTATAGCATAATAACTACTTATTTACTTTTTGCAAGGTTTTCTAAAACATTTAATGGACTATTATGATCAGCTGATATTTACCGGAGACTTCACATTGGTCAAGATCAGTTAAGGGATAATTTCCACCTGCAGTTCATCCTAACCAACACCTGATGAGAGTCATTGTAATTGTAATGTTATTGAAGATTAATGACCACCTGGCTTACAGCCAGCTAAAGCATCCTTGTTGCCATAGAGCCAATAGGTGGTCCATTTCCAGAATCTCCTCTTTAAGGTATGAATTTTTTTTTTATATTTCTAGTGCTGATTTTCATAGTCTTGCAATAGCCTTCAAAAGCAAAAGCTGAACCATTAGCTCACATGTAGGTGGTTTATTAGGGAAGTGATTACAGGAGACAAGAGAGGAAACAAGAGGGTCAAAATAGAAAGCAAAGAGAAACCTGTAGCACGAATCTTAAAAAGTCTTATTAATAAAAACAAATCTGGGCTGGGTATTGGGGTGAATGCTGGAAGATCAGAGAAGCAGAACACAGCCATCTCACCTTGCCAATTCCTCAGTTGATCGTGTTTCCCCAGACTGGAAGCCTCTCAGTCCTCATCCAGAATGATCTCAGCTGAACTGCTACTCAAAAACCTAAAAGCTTAACCAGCCAAAATGCTTCTAGCTTCTGGTCCTCACGCCTTATATATCTTTCTGCTTTCTGCCTTCACTTCCTGGGATTAAAGGCTCACTTTCTGGGATTAAAGACATGTGTCACCACGCCTGGCTGTTTCCAATGTGGCCTTGAACTCACAGAGATCCAGACGGATTTCTGCCTCTGGAATGCTAAGATTAAAGGCATGAGTGTCACCATTTTCTAGCCTCTGTATCTAGTGTCTCTTCTGTTCTCTGACCCCAGATAAGTTTATTAGGGTGCACAATATTTTGGGGATCACAATACCATCACAGAAACCAATTAGAGTATATTTCAGAGCTGATCACTTCCGAGGGAAACAGATTTAATCCCACTGAGGTCTTCAGAGAAGCTGTAGAGAATGACTGCTGAGGGGTGGATAGTAGAGGCAACCATCAAACTTACTCTTGCCCCATTATTTGCTTTTGTTCCATGGGATATTAACTCTGTATCACTTATGTTAGTGCATGTGTGACTATAGTGAATTCCTTCATGACTCTCTGACTAAAACGTGAGTGCAGTACAAGCAGAGAGTACAGCTTAGGTGGATGTGAAGGTCCTAATTGCTGTCGTAGTAACTAGAGGAAAATGTCAGCCCACTGGATGGCAGGTTATATGTGACTCATTAGTAAAGTTGTGTTTTATATTTATATTGATCAGTTCATATTCATGGTAAGCAATGAAAATTAGAATATATTCCTTTATGCTTCTTTAAGGGATCCATATTTTCAGCTCCTCATGTCCTGCATTATTGACAATTTGTATAAATATTTTAGTGTGACTTCTGTGTGTCTCTGTGCATATAGGTCAGACTATTATTCTCTAGCTTCCGGACAAAGGGAACCAAAGCCCTGCATTTGAAGCTAGCATATACAATTCTAGTCTGTTCACTTGACAAATAAAGTAATACTGGTAAGTGATTACACATAATCTCAAATTAAATTTGTATCACTTCAAGAACATATCTGTTGCCATTGGGCATCCCACATGGTCTTTGCCCCAGTATCCTATGCCACCTTTTTCAAACAGCATAGGCTTTTTATGGCCACACACAGCAAAGTATTGACATTGCTTAACTGTAATTTGCAAATAATAAAATGAGGATTGGTGTGTTTCCCCATAATGTGATTCTTATTGAGTTCACTGAGACAATTTCTCTAGGGTCCCAGCAAGGGGAATTTGGGGAATAGGCAAATATCTATGAACAGCTGTTCTTAGCAGAAAAAAAAATTTGGAGAAACTAAACTCATTCCATCTTAAAATTAAATCTTTTTTCTTCCAGGCTGTATAAACTAAGTATTCATGATGAGATGAGCAATTCCATGGGGTTTCTCCCACCAATCCAGGCATGTTAGTAATACATTAGGATCCAATCACTTGAACTTATTTGCCCATGAGCAAAAATGTATCTGAAATATGTATGATGTGCTTTTCCTCTTTGATAGTTGCTCTTTGTAAATGTCCTACTTGCAGCCCTCCTTCCAAACCCACCTCCCACGCTGTTTGAATGCTCGGCACCCTGCTACTCTGATTGTACTTCCTTGAAACACGGACTGTGTTAATGCAGCCTATGACAAGATTTTGTTAAATATTTAGGATGGATTAAAGAAAATACTTCATTTTCTTTCACAATTCCTGACACACAATTTCAACAAGAGTGAAATGAGTGATAGGTGTAGATTTTGCAGTTCATAATGAACCATCCTGGAGTTTATGCTAATGGCATGAAAGGAGGTGAGCCCTTAGATTGCTTTGAAAGAGAAGGTGGCCATGTCAGAAAGATAAGCACTTTCTCAGAGGGTTGCATTTTTCAGTGACATGTCTCACCTCTAAAGAGAGGAAGGACTGAAGTTTAAGTCCAAACTAGTGCTTAACAATTTGATCAGCTGTAACTCTGTAATGAAACCCCACATAAAACTCCAGACAATAAGACTTGGAATCCTCTCTGGTTAATGAACATCTTGATGTGCTTGTAGGACCCGGCACCACACAAAACCAGCAGGGCTCATTCATGGGACCTTTCTATGGCTTGGCTTACATGTGTGGTACATTAGACTACTCCTCATCCATAGCTTTTATTATAAAACTGAAGTTTTAAGTATAGCCATGTGAATGAGTTTGACAAGTAATTCAAGCAAATCATCTAAGTTTGAAAGAGGACTTGTAGGAACGCCTGAATTTATAATCAAGATGAGCATGATTGTGAGTGGTTTAGGGATACCTAGACTTGTGACTTCCACGTGAAATGGAGACAACACCCTTTAATTTGTGAGCTAGACATTACCTGTAATTAACGCTGTGCAGCAGGACAGTTAGCTGGTGCCATAGAGCTGGTATTAGTTTGTCCATCATGGAGTCTACAAATTATCTAATCAGACAAAATTGTGTTCTCAAATTTGTAATAGTTAAGAAGTCTTTTGTGCTCAAAAATTCTCAGTGGAGTCAAAGCTAAATTTTCCAAAGTGATCTTAAGATTTCCAGTTAGAGCTCCTGACTTTTAGGAAAATCAGGAAAGGTTTTGGTTACTGTGACTGCGGACTATTGCTGTCCACAGGCTCCAGCTGAGTCTCCACTGTTCTGCACATGGCTGCCAGTCACTTCCCTGGTATGAGTCATAGCTGCACAATCACCATGGTGTCTTTCTCTCTTTACACTGTTTTTAACAATTGCCAGTAATGGAGTGTGGGGGTTAGCTTTCTATTGTAACAGAAGTTAAGAACTAAAAGGGAGGACAGTTGTCTTTTGATGTACTTCCAGGGTTTCATTCTGTAGTTGCCTTGGGCCTGTGTGATGGCAGTCCATGCAGGGAGCACATCGTCAAACAAAGATACTCATGGAGGATGGAAGCAGAGTGGGGTGGGAAGCAAGTCCCTAATATTCCTTCTAAGTACTTAACTTCCTTCTGCTAGATACCAGTTCCTAAAGCAGTGTTTCTCAACTTGTAGGTCTCAACCCCTTTGGTGAGGGTCAAATGATCTTTTCACAGAGGTTACCTAAGAGCATCAGAAAACACAGATATTCACATTACAATTTATAACAGCAAAATTACAGTTATGAAGTATCAATGAAAATAATTTTATGGTTGGAGGGTCACTACAACATGAGAAACTGTATTAAAGGGTCATAGCATTAGGAAGGTTGAGAACCACTGTCCTAAAAGTTACCCCATCACTCAATAGAGCCAACCCTTAACTCAAGGCTGGTGGTCAACCCTTTAACTCAAGGCTTTTGGGGACAGTCTTAGTAATTTGTAAACATAGATAAGAACATTCTCACAGGATTACTTTCTGGGGAGTCCAAAATTGAATGATCAGTAGATTCTGTGTCTGACAAACTTTTGCTGGCCACTGCCACGGGATGCTACACTTTTCTCCTCCCTCATTTGGCAGAAGAAAAGCAAAAGGAGCTAGCTAGTTCTCTAGAAAGAGTTTGTAGTGCTATTAATCCCAATCAGGAGGTTGGAGCTCTCAGAACTTAATGACATCTTAAAGATCCCCTTCTAATGCTATCACACCAGATGTTTGATTCTAGCATGAAGTTTGAATATAGATGTTCAAACCAGGGAAAATGGTTCTAATTTTCTTGGGGTAGTCTAGAAGGGAGGAACTTGAAATTGATAGAATTTATTGCTTTAGTGATAAGCTATTGAAAAGCTGAATGATAATTAAGTTTAAATGATGGCAATATCATTGCTATGGTTACATTAGAAAACGTGAAAATAGGTTATTTGTAATTATGAAGAAATGTTGTAAAATTTAGTATTGGAAGTACATAATGGGTTTTTTTGGTTGTTGAACATTTTTTAAGTGTTTATTAGCCATTTGCATCTATATCTCTCTGCTTAGATCTATGGCACACTTTATTTTCATAAAGCTTAATGTCTTATTCAGTTTTTTGCATATTTTCAGTATTAATGCTTTGTCTAGTGGACAGTTGGAAAAACTTTCTCCCATCCTGTAGGCTGTCTGTTTACTCAGTTGCCAGTTTCCTTTGCTGAACAGAGGCTTTTTAATTTCATGGACTTCCGTGATTTTAAGTTATGCTACAGAGCCACAGTAATAGCAGCTGGATGCTGAAGAAAGTAGGTATCTACATGTAGAAGAAAAAACTTAGATTCTTCTCTCTCACTTGGCACAAAAATCAGCTCCAATGAGATCGAAGTCCTCAGTGTAAAGCCTGAAACACTGAAATTGCTAGAAGAAAAGATAGATGATTCACTATAAGGTTTAGGCATAGGTGAGAACTTTCTAAGTAGGATTCGAGTTCCATGGAAAATAAGTTTAAAAATTAAATTGTTTGATTGTCTTGAGCCCTTTGTGGAACACTGTTAAACACTAAATATAGTGAAAGAGAAATACTTTCATAAATTAGGCAAAGACAAAACTCAAGCATATACACATACACAGCTTACCAAGTAGATAGTCCTATGCAGGCTTCTGGCTGAGAGAGGGAAGAGTCAAGCACAGCTGCATGTGTACATAGGGAATAAAGGGCTTTCAGTGAGTAGACAGCTGTGTAACCGTGGGCTGACTCCTCTGTACAGGTCATTTTCTCCTTTCAAAACTGAAGCTCTGCTAGCTTCAGACTAGCCTGTGCCTGCCCCACCATCTGCAACTGCAGCGTGGGAGTGCTTGGAGTAAGGGACTCATTCATTCATTTCTGAGGTTTATACATGAAGTCATTGTGGTTCAAACTGAAGTATAGGCGGGAGCCTCTTGGACCTAATTTAGAGGATGAAATGTTTCACTTTTGAGCCAATAATATTTATATGAGATTTTTAGATTTTCAACTGATGCTATAATGGTAAGAGGCTTTTGTGGATTGGGGGGTATACCAAAGAAACAAAACCCATGGGAACCATCTACTCTCATTAGTTGACTAGATTATGATGAAATATTTTGGACATCCTGAAATGTACCAAGAATATCTTACAATATAACAATATAGACTTGTATTTTAAACATTAAAAGACAGTTCTTGTCTTCTGTATTTTTCTGTTTCTCTTCTGAAATTTTCATTCAAGACTAAGTGAGCAGCCTTGGTATTAAGGGAAGGTATCTCACTCTGTAGTAAAGGATGGGTTCATTTTACATTAAATAAAATTACAAAAGGGTTCTTTATGATGGAATAAAGGCTAGGCAGGTAAATTAGCAACTCATTTGCAAGGTTGGAGTTTCTTAAGCATAGGCTTTAGGGGTGAACCAAACTCATTATGTATACAGCACTTATTTTGGTCTACCTCCATATGACCAAATGGGGCTCGGGATTTAGTGGGACATAAAGGATGATATCTAAATTTAGGGGTGTAAATACCCGACAAGTCTTGCCAGGTCCCAACTACCTCACTCTTCCTTCTTGTTTTCATTCTAATGGTGCACATATCTCTGATAACAGGCTTTTAGATTTCACTCTGAGCATGGTGAGGGACAGGGGTAGAGTGTGGAGCAGAAGTGACAGGAACCAACATGCTGTAAAGTGCTTTGGCTTCTCACTGTGAAAAGATGGAGAAGAAGGTGGTAGAAGAAGAGAAGCCAGGCTGGAGCTGATTCAGAACACAGATAAAGGAGAATGGTGACAGGGTCTAAAGCCTTCCTGTTCTGAAGAACAGGAAAAGAACTCCTGTTTGTATATGGATCCCCTAAAGGACAGCCCAGGAAGTGGCCAATTGTCCTACTCTCACCATCTGACATCCGGGAGATGACCACCAGGAGGTGGCTGAGAACTGTCACTGAGTTCCACTTACACCTGGAACCTCAACCCTGGGACAAAGGGGAAGTGACACGGAGAATCATCACAGGGACCTGAGGTGGCAAACGCGGGTGTGAAGAACCCAGACCAGTATTGCATTTCTTTAGAGAAGGCCTGACCTGACTGCACCAGTGCATCTGTTGGTCCCTTGAAAGCTGCTAAGTAACTGCATTGCACATTTGTCAGTCTCCGTGCCTGCGCTGAGTGAAAGAAATCACAAAAGAATGTGAGCTCATACTGCAACTCCTCTGCCTTGTTTTCTCAGATGAGTATCACCGGCAGTTGCTTTATTGTGCTGTTTCTATTGCTGTCCTTTTCCTTGCTCTCATCTGTACACCCCCTTTTCCTTTCTGGAGAAGGAGTTTGAAACTAAAGCCCCCGCAGGCCTCAGTTTGCTTACCAGGTTTTTGTTTGTTTGTTTTGTTTTTAAGGTAAGACCCTGTATAAAGAAGAATTGAAATTAAATGCCACTACAGAATCTAGCTAGTGAGAGCAACAGCAGGAAGGTAGATGTTGTGATTGCTCCTGTTATAACTATTTCAAATAAGAATATATTATGACATTTTTCCATAAACATATCTTCCTGGGGTATTGTTATGTACAAATTGAGACAAGTAAAAAGGCAATCGTTATTTTTGTTAGTCTATCTTTTAGTTTTAAGTGTTAGAACCCAAGGTTTCTTTATGTTTAACAAGAGCGTTCTTTTCCTTTTCCCATCTGGGATAAGAAGAAACAGTGATCTTCAGAGGATCCCCATATTAGTCATTCTTCTGTGGCTGTGATAAAATACCACAGCTGAAAGCAACTTAAAGAACAAAAAGTTTATTTCAGCTTACAGTTCCAGAGGAGTCTGCATGTTGAGGAAGACTTGGCAGCAAGAGGCCAGAGCAGGAAGCTGACTGATCACGTTTCAACTGCACACAGGAAGAGAGGGAGCAGGAAGTATAAGTGGGCTCCACACCTCCCTCAGCTCCTTCCCAGTGGCATGCTTCCTCCAGAGAGCCTGTGTCTTCTAAAGGTTTGATTACTTACCCAAATAGCACCACCGACTGGGGACCAGTTGTTCACACACATAAGCCTATATGGGACATTTCTCAATCAAACCACTGCAACCGCTGAATCTTTATGCTCCCGAAGCTCTGATCTTCTTCATAGTGCGTTTTCAGTGGCCTCAGCGCACAGTGATCTCACCTTGTTCATACTTTCTTATGATGCGTAACCCCCAAATTCTCTAATAAAGCAGATTCTCAAACTTAGAAAAGTTGAACTTGTAACCTGCTGTTCCCATTCCTTCATTGAAAGAGATTTCAATCAAGAGTAAACACAGACAATCTGAACTTCTGCTACCTCATTCCAGTGCTGTTTTAATGAAATCTTTCAAAAGGATGTCTTGTAAAACTTGGCTTGATTACTAATGTCTTATGAATCATACCACTGAAAAATCAATTCATGTTTGCACTCATGCATATTTCGTTGTTAATAGTCTCTATTCCACTGTGTTAAATTTGGGTGTCCAAAATTACTTCTCCAGTAAGTATTCTGTAATTACTGTGTCACAAAGCTTGATCCTTGTATCATAGGCTTATGTTGAGTTGGAAAACCCCACAGGCTGTGTACATATCAAAGATATTATTTTCTATTCCTTCTTTCTTTCTTTTGCTTTTTTAAAAGATAGGGTTCATAATATAGCTCAGGGTGTCTTAGAACTCACTACATAACCTAAGGTGGCTTCAAATTTGAGAAAATAACCCCGTATCCATTTCCTTAGTGCTGTTTTTGTAACTATGGGTTACCTCGCCAGGTCTGTCAAATAATTTTGTGAGGTTCAAAAAAGGGCTTTAAAATCAACTTCAAACTAATCTAAAGTAGCATTCAACAGTATTTAATGTGCATTCATGTATTCTACAGTACAAGTTAAAAATTAAATCTTCATTCATGAGACAAATTTTATGTGAATATCTATAAAACAATATGAGAGAATTAAACAATACTCTCTATTATTATGCTTAGTAAATTCCATTAGTTAATGGACTTTATCCTGGTATTTTCTGGAGCAATGAAGAATTTATCAAAAAATAAACAAAATAAAGAAAAATAGATTGTGAAATATATTGAACATACCTCATCAGAAGGTAAAAATAAAATTAGTATTTGGAGTGGGTGAAGGCCAGAGGATAAATGCTAAATCTACTTGCATATGAGTGTCTATGCATTTCTTTCTAACTGCAACATGTCCTACCCATGCATTTATGAGGTCCACTGGGAAACAAAGAAATACAATTCTAGTTAGCTTATTTACTTTTTGACAGCCTTAAGAACTTTATTTGAAGTTTCCATCATGCAACACCCATTATTTGATTAGGAATGCATTAGCAGAGCAAACATTTCTGTAAAAATAAATATAAATCTGATTATATTGGTGGGCTTAAGAAAGCACTTAAATTCTTAGACTAAAACCTAATGTTTGGTTTTCTTTCTGTTTCCTTTTCTAGTATCAGTCCCCTAAGAACACTTGACTTGTATCTAGGATTTATATTGAAGAAGGAATTCCAATTCAATTCAGAAGCCTCATAAATACCTCAGTGGAGCAAGATATTTAATATTCTCTGTGAAATTTCATTTTTCCTTTATATAGAAAGATAAATTTGTTTTCACAATACCTGAGGGCCACACTTTCAGCATTTTTTTTGCAACAGTGATGGATGCCTACTGACCCAGTTGCATCAGATCATTTATATTTTTACCCATTGAAAATGCTTATTTTTGTCCACAGTGTTTGGGCAGTATATTAATCGCTAGTGACATAAAAAGTAAAAGGAAGATCTTGCCCTCAAGAATGTGAAAGTCTAACAGAAGAATACTGAATATTGATGCACAAGAAAGAAATAGTATTTCTTAAGATATGTTGTGATGTTTACGAGCAAAATTCTATAGGAGCACACTGGAGACAATAGCTACAAAGGGCAGAGTATGAAGGCAGAAATTGTTATTTAATCCATTTTCAGTGATGAGCTGAACACACCAGAGTGACAGCTAGGAAGCTCAGGGAACTTTAGACTTTACAGGAGGGTGAACAGTTCATTCCTGAGGATTAAGAAGAGAACTGAAGTCTTGGGATGTGGCATTAAGCATAGTCAAGGCCCTTGGTTTGATCCCAAACAACAAAAGGTTGGAGGATAAGAATTTAGAGAAATAAAGACATGGGATAAAGTCTTAAGTTCTATACCACTAGATTTGTGGTATATCATGGAGATCAACTCAAGAAGTGTGAGATTAAGGATGGGAAGCTGTTTTCACACAGGAAAGAAAAAAATGAAGACTTGACCCAAGTGATAGTACGGATTAGTGAAAGGAACATGAAAGTTGTAAGAACAAGATGTTGCCTTGACTCAAATGTTCTTGCTGGGTAATTCAGGAGTGGGGTGACCCAGGTCAGGATTAAAAATCTGCTCATTGGCTTTAACTGGAGGAATTTTCATGAACATAGAGCTTCAATAAATGAATAATTGGGTTATGAACTAAAAAAATAAAGTATAGGGGCACTTTTATTTACAATCAAGAATAGAAAATAATAATGTAGTCATTGTATGGATAAAGTAGTATAAAATCAGAGGAAATATCAGGGAAAAATTTTGGGCCGTTATGACAGCTAAAAGTTATCTTTTCTTAATATGTAATAAAATACATTAAAATACAATTGCTGTTATAAGGACCTGCTAGAGGTATACCTTAGTGTGAAGAATCATTGCACAAGGCCCTAGGTTCAATCCCCAGTGCTTTATAACTAACTAACTAACTAACTAGATAAATAAATAAACAAACAAACAAACAAATAAATAAGACTGTACTATGAAAAGTAAAGAAAGAAACTCTTGTGTGTATATTAAATTCAGAAAGTAGCAAACATATTAATTAAAAATGCAAGAAAAGGGTGTCTGAGAGATGACTCATCAGGTAACAGTACTGCCCCATAAAATTCATGACCTGAGTTCAAGCCCTTGAATCCATGATGAAGGAAAGAACTGATGCCTAAAAATTGTCCTTTGACCTTTACATTCCTACAATGAAATGCAGACCCTGAGACTAATACACACACACACACACACATAATAATAATAATAATAATAATAATAATAATAATAATAATAATAATAAATTTTTGAAAGAAATGAAAGCAAGAACAGGCTTTGAATAGGCAACATCCCTCCTGTCCCCATTACTAATGGAGACAAGCAGGGAAATGCAAAACTTCTAGGGAACTATCAATCAAATTACCTGACAAAATGCCCCAAGCAAGCAGGGGAAAAGAAGAAATTCAATTAAAAAAAAAACACCTTTAAGTTACCTTCAACGTCTTTACTTAAATCTTAAGTGCAAAATAGTACCGACAAGGAAATCGTCACCAAGGGATTCACCTTCCAACTAAGACAGATTTGGAATTATACCAGAGAGCTGAATGTTCCCATTCATCAACACCCCAAGACATTTACCTTGAAAATGGAGGGAAAAATACGAACATGAGAGGTGTGGAGATCCTGAAAGCATTTGTTCTACAAAGAAAAGTTACAGACAGGTAAAAAGGCAGACCATGAAATGGAGACATTATCTTATTTACTTTTTTGTGATGTGAGTTTACCTGGGGTTGCTTACAAGAACATGGGTGAAAAGTTGTTTACAGAAGCACGGGCATCTCACCAGTGGTTACACCATTGAAGAAAATCTCTCTTTTCTTCAGCAACCATTAACTACCTATAGATACTCAGGGAATAGTAAAGCCTCACGATCCCTTGCTTCTCTATAATATAGCAGAAAAATAGAATGTTGATGAGTCCAGTCATGTGCATATTTTGTGCTGATAATCACAGCTCCTAAGAGATCAAGAGTACAAAGGTGCTGTGGGATGATCCTTTTGTATGCTGTGAATATATATTACTTTGTGGAATGATCCTTCTGTACACTGTGAATATGTATTACTTTCATTGGTTAATAATAAAGCTGTTTGGCCTATGGCAATGCAGGATAAGGTGGAATAATCAAACTGCAGACTGGAATGAAGAAGGCGAAGTTGAGAGAGACACACGAACAGGGTACCCAAGAAACAAGATGCCAGAGCATGGTTAAAGCCACAGCCATGTGGTAATACATAGATGAATATAAATGAGTTAAATTAAATGTAAGAGCTAGTTAATAATAAGTCTGAGCTATGGGCCAAGCATTTATAATTAATATAAGCCTCCATATGGTAATTTGGGAAGTGGCTGCCAGGTATTTGAGAACAGGCAGTCAGAACAGAAAATTCCTCCTCCATTTATATGTGGCAACCAACTAAGCCAAGCTAAGGCCAGGCATTCGTAATTAAGACTAAGCCTCCGTGTGTGTGATTTATTTGGGAGCTGTGTGATGGGCCCCCCAAAATGAATAAAATACCAACAACAACATTTTGGCACCCAACACGGAACTTATATTTCCATGTAGTGCCTGAGAAAACTGAAACAAAAATTAAAGAAAAAGGACACAGTTCCTTTAAGAGGTACAACTGCTCAGATGCAGGCCCAGTGGCTAAATAAAAATGGTAAGCTAAGTGAAAAATGTCTGTGGCAGCTTAGGTACCAGTTTTCATAGCTAGGAAGGTTTGATGTAGGTTTTAGTCACCTACCTCAAACTGGGAAGGAGTTTTAGCTTTGGCTTTCATGACCTGAGAAGTGGGCTGAGCCAGCCAAGAGCAACACCCAGATGTAGTAGGTAGCTGTTCTTGGCAGGGCCTGAAGCACCACCCCTAGTGAGGTAGCAGGTAACTGTTACACCTGCCTATGACCTTGAAGTACATGGCACTTGGGCATGGCCACTCAGAGCCCTTAAGATCTGAGATGCAAGTACACAGCTTTCTCTTTGCTACCTCATGGTTTTGGATGCTGAGATGGAACAGGGCAGATCTTGTCAGAGAACAGTGCTGGACCATGCCTCACCCTTCCAGGATCCTGTGACAAATTCCTTTATTCTATCTTGTGAGTTAACCCCCAAATAAATTCCTTTGCTCATTAAACAGACTCCATGGATTGCTAGCAATATTTATTCCTTTATCTGGCTCCCAATGTCCCCACATGGGCACATGGATTAGACATTTGCAGCCTTTTACCCACCCAAATAGCTTCCATGGATCCCTGCCCATAGGCTCTGTGATCAGCCAGTGCAATCTACCCCCCAGCACAATCTGCTAGTTCCAGGGACAGCACAGATTCCTGCATTCTAACCACACACATACAGCTCCATCCCCCCACCCAGGTCGCAAGTTTGGGTCCCACATGTGCTGTGGCCATCCATTTCCTAATTTGAGAGACCTAGTATGTGCGAGTGTGAGAGTAAGGGAGCAGCTGAGTCTGGCCCGCACCTCTGTGGCAGGCTGAGCCTGCCCCCCACATCCCCACCCCCAGCCCCACCTCCATGAAATACCCAGAATAATTAAATACCTAGATGTTTCTAAGAATAACATTATAAGATACTATAAAAAAAAAAAAAAAAAACACCAGCAACCAACCATTCAGGCTGTACACAGACAAAGCACAACTGCCATTGAACTCTCAGAAGTACCAACAGCCCTACACTTAAAATGGCTAGCTGATAAACCTGTCTGGGCTGGACAATAGCCAAAAGAAAAAATACAAACTTTAGAACAGCTGGTTCAAGAGCAGTTAAATGCTCAACACATTGAAGAATCTACCAGCCCTTGGAATTCTCCTGTATTTGTTATTAAAAAGAAGTCTGGAAATTGGAGAATACTGACAGATCTGAGAGCCATTAATAAAGTATTTCAGCCTATGGGGTCACTACAGAATGGGATGTCCTTGCCCTCTCTGTTACTCAAAGAATGGCCTGTTGTAGCTATTGACTTAAAAGACTGTTTCTTTACCGTACTTTTACAAGAAAAAGATAGAGAAAAATTTGCCTTCACAGTACCTAATAATTCTCATCCAGTCAAGAGATATCAATGGAACATCTTCTCACAGGAAATGTTAAATAGCCCTACCCTGTGCCAATATTTTGTGCAAAAACCATTGGAAATAATTTGTGCAGAATTTCCACAATCTATAATTTATCATTATACTGATGATATCTTATTAGCTGGTCCAAAGTTAGGTACCTTAGAAAGAATGTTTGGAGAAGTAAAGAAAGTTTTGCCTCACTTTTGAAAAAATACAAAGAGGAAATTCTATTAATTATTAAGATATAAGATAGATATCCCAAAAATTAGACCCCAGAAGGTACAACTCAGGAAAGATGGATTGCAGACTCTTAATGATTTTCAAAAATTGTTAGGAAGCATTTACAACTTACAGGCTATCATTGGAATACCTAAAGATGGATTAGTAAATTTGGCTAATATCCTAAAAGGAGACAAGGACTTAAATAGTCCATGAGAATTATAAGCTGAAGCTGAGAAGATATTGGCTCTAGTAGAAAAGAAAATATAAGAAGCACATGTGGATCATGTGAATCCAGAACTTAACTGCATTCTAGTAATACTCCCTTCTAGACAATTTCCCACAGGGATTTTGATGCAGAGGTAAGATATTATATTGGAATGGATATTTCTACTCTGTAAACCAAGTAAGAAATTAAAAACTTATGTGGAAAACATTTCTGATTTGATTCTAAAAGGAAAATTAAGACTTCATTAATTAACAGAAATGGACCCAACAGAAATTGTAGTACCCTTAACTAATGAGATTTCTTCTTTATAGACTGGATATTATAGCTGTAATTCTTACTTAATAACTATTTTTGTTATATGTAATTTTGTTATGTTAAAGTTAAAACTTTCCTTGTTAATTAGACAAAAAAGGGGAGGTGCTGTGGATGATCCATCTATATGCTGCGAATATGCATTACATTCATTGGTTAATAATAAAGCTGTTTGGCCTATGGCAAGGCAGGATAAGGTAGAACAATCAAACTGAGGACTCGGATCAAGAGGGGTGGAGTTGAAAGATATGTGAGTGGGGTGCCCCAAAAGCAAGATGCCAGAGGACTGGTAAAGCCATGGCTGTGTGGCAATACATAGATGAATAAAAATGGGTTAAATTAAATGTAAGAGCTAGTTGGTAATAAGCCTGAGCATGGGCCAAGCATTTATAAGTAATATAACCTCTATGTGGTAATTTGGGAAGCAGTTCCTGGGTATTTGGGAACAGGTGGTTAGGACAGAAAACTCCACCTCTGTTTACACAAAGGCCCTCCATGCCTCAAAGAAAATGAAAAACTAAAGTCTTCATCATGTCAGGAAGGCCCTACCGTTTGTCCATTAGTGCTGCATTGCTGTGTGCTATTATTTTATTGTGTTTTGTTGTAAGACAGGCCTCACTATGTATCAGAGGCTAGCTTGGAACTCACTATGTAGCCAAAACTGGCCCTGACCTCACAATCTTCCTGTCTCAGCTTCCTAAGCTATAGGGCTACAGGCCTGCACCACCATGCCTATCTCCATCTTTGTTTGCCATGTTCCTACTTAACCACCCTACTTCCTGTTTTTTTCTTGGATCACTTAGCATGACATTCCCTTTCACGTTGTACTACAAACATGATTACTCTTTCCTATTCTTTAGCATTCTAGGATGGCTTTAGCTTCAGAGCTGTCTAGAACACCTTTTCTTAAGATGTATATAAGCCTAAGAGCTTCACTTTCATTAAAATTGCATAAAATGATTTTGCTTCACCTATCCTTCAATCACTGTGTAACTTGTTAAAAGTTTCAGTGCTCCCCATTGATGCCAAATGTTGCATAGTTTCTCTATAGCATCAATTTCACCACAGCATATAAAACCTTTACTGATTCATTGGCTAATTGGGCCTTGAAGGTTGTGTTCCCTTACCATAAAGTGTAGGCAGTGTGAAAATACAAATATTTATCAGAATATTTAGTTGATTTTTAATAGAAGTTAAAACAGTGCTGATGTGGATTAAGTACTCACTAAGTACCTGTAGAATCCATGAAGTTAAAGAATTCATGAGGGGACTGAGATACACGATTACATTTTAACATGCAAATATCGGGAAACTGCAAAACAGATCAACACAAACATTCAAATTGATACAGAAAGTGCAAAATATGAAAGGAAAATTTACAAAATTGCACATGGGAATCTTTAAGGTAACATTATCCTGAGCAACAGGGATAGAATCAATATTTGGAGAAATTGTAGCTGATATCATGCCAAGAGTGATATGGTGTCTACGTGCACATTCAGGGTAGGCTGATGCTGTGGGATGTTCTGTATGGCAAATGTGTTGCTAATTAGTCAATAAATAAAACACTGATTGGCCATTGGCTAGGCAGGAAGTATAGGCGGGGCAAGGAGGAGAATAAAGCTGGGAAGTGGAAGGCTGAGTCAGAGAGACACTGCCAGCCGCCACCATGACAAGCCGCATGTGAAGATCCCGGTAAGTCACGAGCCATGTGGCAAGGTATAGATTTATGGAAATGTTCTTAAGCTGTAAGAACAGTTAGCAAGAAGCCTGCCACGGCCATACAGTTTGTAACCAATATAAGTCTCTATGTTTACTTGGTTGGGTCTGAGTGGCTGTGGGACTGGCGGGTGTCAGAGATTTGTCCTGACTGTGGGCCAGGCAGGAAAACTCTAGCTACAGGCTGATGCTTAGCAAGCTAGATAAGAGAGCAACAGCTGGTTTCATTATCCAAACAGTGCTGAGAACTAGCTGGAGAAAAGGATTAACAGCAGTTCTAGGCATGAACATTACCACCAAGGTGGAAAGCAAGCATTTAACCATGAATGATGCAGGAGAAAGCCTAAACAGGAAGACAGGAAAGTTCTCAGTGTGTATTCAATTAAAAATGAACTTCAAGTGTCTGCCCAGACCCCGGGAATCCATGTGGCCTCTGATGTCAGCATAGGCCATGGACATCAACTCAGACCCTGGATGTAGTAGGACCAGGGACCCCAGATGTGGTCCTCAGCATCTGGGCCTGGATGTCATCATGACTCCAGGCCGCAGTGTAGGCCACTTTGATCTACATGACCTCAGTGGCAGTGTGGCCCTCAGACACAAACATGGCCCCCAGTGGTGGCCTAGACTGCCTGGCATCCACACGGCCTTCAATGGTACCAGGAGCCATGGACATCAACACAGACCCTGGCTGCTCTAGGGCCAAGGACCTAGATATGGCCCTTGGCAACAGCTTAGGCCTGGGTGCCACCATGGCCCCTGTGGCAGCATAGGCCACTCAGATCAGCCTGGCCCCAATAGCAGCATGGCTCTGGGACACCAACATAGACTCAGGTGAATATCCAGGCCCTGGGTATCCTCTTGGTCTTCAGTGGTAACTAAAGCTGTGGACATCAATGCAGACCCTGGCTGCTCCCTAGGGCCATGGACCTAGACATAGCCCTTGGCAGCAGCTCAGGCCCTAATATCATCATGGCCCCTGAATAGCAATGGGAGTCACTCAGCCTTGCATGGCCCCAGTGGTGACATGGCCTTCAGGCACCAACAGGACGTCAGGTGGCAGTCCAGACCCAGAACCTGGACATCCATGTAGCCTTTGATGGTAACATGGGCCATGGAGATGCCAGAGATCAGAGGCCTTGAACCAGACCAACAACTTATTACAATGAACATTTTTAAGTAAGTTAGAGTGGATAAACGGGGATTTTAAATAAAGAATACACAACTTTAGAAAATATTTTTTTTTTTTGTTTTTTTTGTTTTTCGAGACAGGGTTTCTCTGTGTAGCTTTGCGCCTTTCCTGGAACTCACTTGGTAGTCCAGGCTGGCCTCGAACTCACAGATATCCGCCTGGCTTTGCCTCCCGAGTGCTGGGATTAAAGGCGTGCGCCACCACCGCCCGGCTAACTTTAGAAAATATTTTTAATAAATGGCAAGGAAAACAGAATTTCAAGACCTGGGGAAATACATGTTACAACACATAAGGATTTGAAGCCTTCCAATCACGTTTTTAAAAAATGAGTGGTTTAAAATCAGCTATCCAATTTACCATCTAAGCAGAAGAAGAGAAAAAGAATGCACACCACATCCCCGAAAACAAAAATAAGATAATAAAATAATAAAGTCCAAGAAGGAATGTGTGTTAGTAAGTTTCCCATCACTGTGACAAGATTTACTTTCTTTCACATCTCAGGGATTTTCATTTCAGGCTACTTAGTTCTTCTTTATTTACATATTGGTGAGAGTTTGGATAGTCTTATGAGCATAACCTATAACAATAATTTCATGAATATGATCTCTTTCCAGAGTCAAGGAAGACTTATGCAGACACATTGCAGCAGATCCCACTGGTGAGAGCACATGCATCCCATTAGGAACTAGAGAGGCTGCAACCTCCGACTTGAGCTCACTGCTGAAGACACTGAGCTTACTGAAAAGCTATTTAGTGTCTTTATTGTACCTGCTTATTATGAAGATGCACGTTGTTTTAAAGAATGACTTACGTATCCAAAGTAGTATGCTGCCTTAGACACATGGGTGCTGACCGTGACATCGATGTGATATGACATGCATTCCTTTAGTGTCAATGGTTAGACATTCCATAAAAAACCCAGAATTTAAGTCATTGCAGTGTGGTAAAGGTTTGGTTCTTTCTCTGCACGTTAATATTTTGAAGCAGTTAGGGCAAGTTTTCACACACAGGCCTTGGTTGAAGATACAGCTCAAAGGGACAGAGCTTGCTTTCAACACTGCAAGGACAGAAACACCACAAACACAAACATGTGGGTGTGGGTGTGCTCATATACACGTAGACACACACATACGGACACATATGGAACCTCCATAAAAGGCATCATCTTAAGAAAAAGAAAAGCCAAAAAGCATGCACAAAGATAACCATGCACCAGAGCTAAATTAGTGGCTTCTTAAGCTACTAGAAATTTCTAGAACTGCTATATTTAGCTATCTGAAAAAGTCCCAAGTAAGGATGAATTCCTCTGCCAAGCAGCCTCTCCCCTCATATTAAAATGGGTAATTAATAAAGAAGGATGAAGCTTAGATCCAAGACTCTTCTTGTGATAGGAGTGCTCACTATTAAAACAAAACTCCTGTGAATTTGTATCCATATAGAAAACAAAGATTTGTTCATGGATTGTCCCATGCAGATCTTTTGTTGCTTTTGTTACTAATACTTCATTAAAAAAAAAAAAAACAGATTTCAGTGGCCTGCCATAAACCCCATTTCCCCATATGCTCTATTATGTTTAATGTACCATATTGCAGAACACATTGTTATCAGTGCTGTGCATATGGAATCATAGCAGGGACACCTCTGTAGAGTATATGTACCATATTCACTTGATAACCCACCCTGAAATATGGACTTGAAAACAGTCTTGCTTCTAGGGCATCTAATAAAACCTGTACATCTGAGGAGGACACAGGTACAAACGTCCAGGTGCCACAAAGCAGGGTACAACTGTGAATTCATTTGATGGCACAGTTAGGCTTTGACAACTTCTCTGCAGGCTTGAGCAATGAAAAAATCTAATAAGATGAAACTCAACAGAGGCACATTCTAGATTCACCATTTGAGGCAGTTAGGTAGAAGGACAGGTGGACATTTGGTAATAACATAATTTTAATACACTTTCAAGTTTTATTGTCAGGAAATAGTAATGAGACATAAAACTTTGTCAGGACACATCACCAGAGAGCTGCTTACAACAGTTGGAAAACACACTGTCTACAAGGAACAACCAAGCACTTGGTAAACACATTAGCGTGCAACCATGAAATGGTTTGCTCAGGAGCCATTGAAAATGACCCTAGAAGAATACTTACTGGTATAAATAAACATGTTTTTAGGACATATGCAAATAATTTGATGGTAAAAATAACAGAAATGATTGCAGTTTTGGTACATATATATGATTATCTGTTCATGCATATGTAATATACAAGTTCATTTGTAATATATGTGTAACAAAAGACAAGATCTTCAGGAAAATACTTGAAAGTGGAATCAGTCTTATTCCTGAGAAAGGGATATATGGCCATCTATTTTGTTTCTCATTTACCATGCTTCCCCACTTTCCCTATGGACAACCAAATTTGCTTTTGTGGTAGAAGTACACATGCTGTGATTCTTTATTTTGATTCAAACAAATGAATTTTAGGAGATCTTACTGTTTTCAGAATCAGAGGTTCCTTCTGAGTTATCACTCAGCCAATGGTGTGTCCTTCGCACAAGCTGGGGGGACTCTCGATGATCACACGCAGCTCTGGAGCCGTCTTCAGCCCAGCACTTCCTCTTCTTGCTGAGTGAGCAGGCCTTACTCTCCACCCCCTCCCCTTTCTGAGCTGTCATTTCACCCCAAAAGTCTACATCTTTAGTGTTTATAAATTATAAATCTGATTATAATTTTCAAGCTGTGAGATTATTGATGAATTCACAGCTCTCAGTGAACTCTGCTAGAGGTTTTGGCTGTTCGTTTTGGGTTTGTTCAGTCTCACATACCATGTATTTCCCAGGATTTACAAGTGAGGTCTAGCTATAACAACGCTGGCTTTTGATATGAAGTTAAACAATAGCTCTGTAAAACCTTCTTTTCCTAAGAAACATTCCAATCCTTTAGAGTGTGGACCCAGGTAGAGTCTATTTAAGTGCATATTCTTCAGGGAGCATTTTAATGCTACGCACATCCTCATGGGCTGTGCAAGTATCATCGCAAGTGTTTGAATACAAGACAGTGCTGAAAGCTTAATGTTGTGTCACTGTTTTGAGGTTTACATAGTTGAGGCCATGTAATATTGTAAATATAAGTGCTACATGGGATGTGTCTTCTAGATTTGTTCATTCATTCTTTCCTTGCTGTCAGGGGTTCTCAAAATTAAACTAGAGCGAAATGTGTAGCTTAAATAGTGATGAGATAAAAATACCTGGTTCAAAGTTTCAATCACCCTACTTCTCTTTGTGATTCTTTGGGGCTCATGAAATCCTACTACTGTTTGTATTTTTATTAAATGATGTTTCAAATGCTTTATTATTTATACAATCACAATTAACAAGGGTCAGCATCACCTCAAGCTTTACTGGGACTCAAGTTATGCTTTAAGGCATTTGTTTCAGGGAGTGTGGGATGAAGCCTGACAATGGGCATTTGTACCAGCCTCAAATAATGCCAATACTGTTGGTTAGCTAACTGTATTGTTGAGCAGCAAAAATATGGATCAAGCTTCCAGATGTCTCCTAGCCATTGTCTCTTTATGTTGCTCATCTTCCTTGTAATTTCTAAAGACCTTGTCTCCATTAAACGTATCTGCTGGTGACAACCAACATTGATACCCAAGAGTTAATCATCTTAGATAAGATGTACACATCTTACAAGATTCCACTGGAGATGCTTTAGCTCAAAGAAGACGGGTAAATGGTAGACATTCTATTACAGAAGCTGTCTATTTGAATATCTAGGACTTTCAATATATCTCACACCATCCATTACCAGGTGTCAGTGCACCAGACTGTGAACCACGATCTGTCTTTTTGTTTTTAAAAGACTAATAAAGGTGAAGTCATAGATACAAATAAACCAAGGCAGCTAAAAATGCAGTGCATGCACACACACACACACACACACACACACACACACACACACACACACATACACTGCGGACACATTTTCTCTAGCCAACTACAGATAAAATTGGTCTCTCCCACAATTTCTTGCATCAGGATATGTAACAGATGTCAACCAAAGTGACAGGGCTTAGGAAGAAATTCGTGAGTTAAAAGGGCAGATGTCATTTTCCAGTGACATGGTTGCTGCGATCTCCTGTCTCTCTTGGTTTATTCTTCACTCACTCTATATGGCAGCTGCTCATCTATTTAGTCTTGGATAGGACATAAAAATGCAAGTCAGATCTCAAATTTAGTTTGTCGTTTGCCTTTTTGAAAGATGTGATTTATGTTTATAATAAAGTATTTGAAATGTCACTTAATAGGAAAACAAATGGCAGCAGGACTCCCATAAGCCCTAAAAAAAGGAAAGAAAAGGAAGAAGGGGGTTAAAACTTCAAATTAGACATTTTTATCTCACCACTCTTTGAGTTACATATTTCTGTTCTAATTTGTAAAAATTATCTCTCTTGATCAATCTTTTCCATTCTTCTTTTTTTCTGAGAAAATTCATTAGCTGGGTTAATGATGACACAAAAGTTTAATATATGCATTAAACATTTAAGTTTTAATATGTTAACATGTCATAGGATGTGAATAATAACAATGTTTTATATATGAAGTGAAAACATATTTTATGTTAGAAATAGTTATAATGCCGAGAAAGTGACTTATATCCATAACAATTTCATTTAAATATTGCTTTAGCTCCCCATCTATCTCAGATGCAATTTTATGGTCCTTTTAAAAAATTCATTTCAGTGTGACCTCTTTGAGGCTGAAACTTAGTGCCTCTAGCCTACATATCCAGCTGTGTTTGAGCTTGTCCTATTCAATTACCTTTTAACATGCAGAGAGAAGCCAGCACCCAGGTTTGAGCTGCATTTCCCATTCAGAAACTCTTCAAGAATTACAACTTTGGCTCAGTTTCAGTGCAATAAGAAGGAAGGGCAAAAAGGAATCTATCAACCTGCTCGGCTGATAGATCCCAGGGGTAGCTTTTAATATCCCAAGTCTGGGCTCATACCTGGAACTAGAATGGACTTCAGTGACTTTATTCTGAAAAGCAGAAATAGACGGTTAAAGGGAACCTTAGAATATTTTTATGGTTCATAGACTATGGAACAAAGAAGGAGACAGTTGGGTCAGGAAATAATAAATAGTATTGAATGGAATGGCGGAGTCTTCTTTTCTTCATGGATTTTAATTTGATTGGTATGTTAAGAATCGAATTAGTGCATTGGGGAAGTGGAGGGCAATAATTAATTATTCTTCTCTGTGAGGATAAAATGACAAAACAAAGAGTTATGACTACAATATTTTAAAAGATTGCAAATTTTAAGTCAGATATTAATACTACAAGATACCATTCCTAAGCCAGATTTGGAGATGGAGGCACATGCTTCCTCTAGATGAGAATTTTGGCCTTGGTGTTTGGAAATGACACCAACATCTTTGGCATCAAACTTACACTTTTGTAAACTTCCTAGGTCAGGAAAGAGTCTAATTCCATCAGAATATAGTGAGTACCACATGGAATATAGGCACACATCAATACCACATTACCTTTCCCTGATGTACGTAATTTTTACTTGTCACTCAAATTTATTGATAAATATATCAACAAACTTTTAAAGATCAAAATGTTGCACCTTGAACATTTTGCCCTTTGACAGTGGTTTCAAAATCCTGGAAATTTACACTGAAGCATTGCTGCCAGGGCATATTATTATACTAGTTTATAATTGGTGAGGTAGGCTATAAATAACTCAACTACATCATCCTCCTGGCAGATTGCTTTTGTAACTGACTCAAGAATAGTAGACAGTTTGGTTTATTGTACCTTCTTTTAAACATAGGCATAGAATCCTAGACTTAAGAATCACATTGTAAGAGGCAAATATGTCAAGATATCAAGTGTATGGAGACAAATAAATAACTGCTAAATATACTCTCTCTCTCTTACAGAAGTTTATTGTATTTTCTTTCATTGGATTGGTTAGATTGCCACAGAGGATAAAAACCAATGGCTAAAGTAAAAAGCCTTAATTAAGAAAAACGTGAGGTTTCACTGGCAGGCTGTGTGATGGGTAAAATGTCACAATGAACTACATCTGGAAGCCATGAGCAATGCTTTCGATTTCGAGCCTATGATGTGGGCCTTCTGTTGGCCCTTCCTTTCACACTGCTCCTCCATGGCTTCATCTACTTTGGACAACGCAGTGCCAAACATTTGGTGCTCACTCACATTCACTCTTTCTGTTTTGCTTGGTGATGTCACTGGGACTCGAATCTGGGGCCTCCTGAATGCTAAGCAAACACATCACCACTGTACTACTTCCCAGCCCCAGGTACTTATTTTGAAAAACATAGTGCCACCACTGGGTTTTGTCATTACTGGCTTCTGCAGCTAAAAATATAATTAATCATCACTAGACTAATTTCTGTCAATTACTCTTCCAAGCTTACTACATGGAGCTGTTTCTTTCCTTAGAAACATTCTGCATTTGCCAGGGTTTCCTCACTGAATGCATTACATATTATTCTCTTGAATTACTACAATTATGAAGTGATAGAGAGAGAACCCAGTGACTGTGCCCAAACTTGCTGGATTATAGTCATTGACTCGAATTGATTCTTTGTTCATAACTGGAAATAGAAGGTCTTCCATCACCAGTGTCCATGCTGATTTGTGTCCAACTATTCTCTTTACCACTACAGACAACTGGCTGTCTCCAGGCTTTGTCTTTGGTAGAACACACCCAACAAATATGCGTAAAGGAACAAAACTTAGTAGAATGTTTTCTTCCAGATTGTTTTGTAATCCCCTAGATAATCATTGTGTTTTATGATGAGAATAAAAGCTTTATTAAAATAGCTCAAAAGTCTCCTTTAGAACATGAGATATCCATTAGAAATAATAATGCACTTTAGTAATTATACTAGTTGATGAATAAAAACACATGGGTCATTTTTTTCTTGTTTTAACACCCAATTGTAAAACTATGTGAAAAATAAGTTTAAAGAAAATTCACTAATCAAATTTTGGTTGTTCAAGGCTTGCAAAGTTTAATTAATAATGCAAGATATTCAAGAAATCTAAAATGATGAAGCTCAAAATAAATATTAAGTATAATAACTTTCAGATATTGAATACAGACATCAATAAACCAAGGATAAAGAGACCCACTCCCATCTTCTGAAGATAACAGTGGTATAGCTATTTCAGTACAGTTTCTATTAGATGCAAACAACATCAGTTTATTCAAAGTTGTAACGCTTTCAATTGTTCCAAATGAAAGCCTTCTTATTCTTGTATATTTTCCCAGTACTCTGCCACTCCAAACCCATCAATCAGGACTATTAATTTAGATACTTGTAGCTGTGTTTCACTATCACAATGCCTGCTCCTGCAGAGAAGGGGTCTAGTTCAGGCACAATGAAATCAAATAAGAAAGTAACAGAATAACAGTATTGGAGAAACTTACAAAAATTTTCAAATTAAGCAACATCATTCTAAATGACTCATGGGACATCAAAGATTGGCCAAATAAATAAATTAATGACAACTTTAACTGAAATTTTTAAATTAAAACTGATACAAAATGTAAAGGATTGTAAAATGAACAGACATGTTCAGATGGAAATTTACAGCTTTAAAGAAGAAAATAATATAAACTAATAAAAATAATGGACTGGAATATGAAAAAGAGAGAATACAATTAAACTAAAAGTTGTTTCTTTGGTGAGATTAATAAAATTGAGAAGATTTTAGCTGGAGTCATCAAAGAATAAATGACACCATGAAAATTATTAAAATTCCAAATCAAATGAGCATATTTCCACTAATTTAAAGCAATTTTTATCATTTATAGAGATTACTAAGAAATATGTTATGGTAACAACTTTATCACTTAGCAAAATGTGACAAATTCCTGAAAAATCAGAAACTACTACAATCAACTCTACAAAAAAATACTGACATTTCATAAGTAAAAGATAAAATTATCAGTCAATATGTCTTTCTAAAACATTAAGGCTAGACAGCTTTCCTGAAATATTCTACCAACAGTAAATGAAGAAATAACGATATGTCACAAAATGCATTCAGAAAAATAGTAGAGAGTTATTGTGGAGTAATCTTTTTGTACATGGTGAAGATGTGTCTTTGCCAAGGCACCTTCTGATCAGTTTAATCAAGAGTTAAATGGCCAATAACTAGGCAGGAGGTATAGGTGGGACTTCCAGGCACAGAGAGGACTCTGGGAAAAAGAGAAGCAAAGAAGCCAGACAAATATAGAATGAGTTGGACACACAGAGTGAGATAGAGGTAAAAGCCACCTGATAGAACATAGACTAATAAAAATATAGATTAATTTAAGTTGTAAGACCTAGTTAAGAACAAGCCTAAGCTAAAGGCCAAGCCTTCATAATTAATAAGAAGTCTCTGTGTCATTATTTGGGAGCTGTTGATACAGAGAAAGACTTACTTCAGAGAACATTTCTAAATTTATTATATAAATTTAGGAGAAGTCTTGAAGAAAGCCAAATAAATGCTTTACAAATTATGGACAAATATCAGTCATGAGTATAGATACATAATTTCTGAATAAAATTCAACAAATAAGATTCAGCAATGTAAAGGCAGGTTTATGAATTATGACCAAATAAAATTCATACCAGAAAGCAATGTTTGATTTAAGTGAAACATTTATTATTATATATATATAATGTTAATAAGATAAGAAGAAAGATGATTTGAAAAATCTCAATAGGCACAGAAAAAAATGTACATTTAGTTACAATACAGATTCTCAACATGTAAACTATAAAAGGGATTTCTTCAACCTAATGGAAGATATTTACAAAATACCATTTACCTAACACTATACATAACTTCAAAACATTAAGTGGATTTCTACTAGGAAACAGAGCGAAGTGAGTGTGTCCATCTTACCACTTCCATTCAAACACATTGTGTCCATCACATGACTTCCATTCAAACACATTGTGTTCATCTCACCACTTCCATTCAAACACATTATGTCCATCACATCACTTCCATTCAAACACATTGTGTCTTTCACATCACTTCCATAAAAACACATTTGTGTCCATCACATGACTTCCATTCAAACACATTGTGTTCATCTCACCACTTCCATTCAAACACATTATGTCCATCACATCACTTCCATTCAAACACATTGTGTCTTTCACATCACTTCCATAAAACACATTTGTGTCCATAACATGACTTCCATTCGAATACATTGTGTCCATCATATGACTTCCATTCAAACACATTGTGTTCATCTCACCACTTCCATTCAAACACATTGTGTCCATCACATCACATCCATTTAATCACATTCTGAATTTTGCAGCTAGTGTGATCAGACAATAGAGATAAATTAAAAGATATTTGATTCAGAAACAAAATGGAAGTTCATTTCCCATGTAAGTAGTATAATCTTGCACATAGAAATATTAAAGAACAAATCCCATCAAAAACAAGCAGACAAAAAAAAATTCCATGACTAACAGTGAACTCAACAATGTCCTGGAACAAAAGGTCAATATGACAAAAATAAGCTGTAATTCTTATTGCAAGAACAAAGCAAAAATTAACTAAAGAAGATGATTTCATTAATAAAGTGTAAGTTTCCAGGACCAGTAATGCAATTATATTTTAATTAAAATAAATACCTTAGTTTGCTTCAAAAAATTCTACAGTTACTTGTACCATGCTTTCAGCAAAAGAAACATTTGACAGATATAATACAAGCACAACAAAAATCAGTCAGAGATTTATGAGATTAAGACACACTGATATAAATATAAGGAAACAAGCAAAATATAGAGCACTGACAAGAGATGCTGAATGAAGTCTAAATGAAGAGGCACTTCATTTTTATTAATTAGCAGACTCAACATTGGTACCACAATTCTCTTGAAGTTAATCAGTAACTGTCTTGAAATTCTTTATCCACACAAACTTTTTGTAACAACTGACAAGCTGAAATACATGTAACAAAAAAGTATATAAAATGTCAAGACAAGGTTTTAGAAGTTTAAATTTGAGGATTTATACCCTCCCACTGTAAAACACACAGTACAGACTATAGTCATCAAAGCAATATGACATTAGCATAAGGACAGACACAGATAAAGTGGAACAAAATTGAGAATCCCCAAATGCCATTATATGTATGGTCAATTAATTTTCAAAAGAGCGACAAAGCAATTTAAGATGGTTTTAGATAATTTTTTCAACAGATGGTACAGGGAAAATTTGGTATCTACTTAACAAAAGATAAGTTTATCCTATTATATCACATCATACAAAAAATTTAACTCAAATCTATTCATAAGAGCTAAAATTACAAAAAGTTTGGAAGAAAATATAGGAGTAAATCTTTGTGACCTTCAGTTAGATCAAGATTTCATAATTGTAACATTAGGCGTATGCGATAAGATAAAAATTCATGATGATACACTGCTTTCATTAAAACACAAGTGTTTACATTTTGAAAGTCATTATTACTAAAAATGAAAAGATTAGTAACAGACTTGGAAAAGATATTTGCAAACTATATAATTAATAAACTCCTTGTCATCCAAATATATGAAGAATTGTGTTTCAATAGAAAAGAAGTCAATTATAAAATCAGCAAAAGATTTAGATTAGACATTTATTACAGATATTTTATAAATGGAAAGGTGTTTCATCAAGGTGAGTCATAGGTGATTTTCAAACCACTTTCAGACACTAAAATTACTATAATAAAAAAAAATACACCATCAAATATTGGCAGTGAAGTGACAGAATTGGGGTCCTTCCATAGTCCCAGAGCAAGTGATGATGAGCCAACTTCTTCAATGGCTTCTAAAGGCTGAATTATTAGATCATCAAAAAACTTCTTATCTACCTCCACCCCAAGTTATATTCCAACAGGCAAAAACATGCACAGAAGTTTAACCCATCACTGCACACAATAGGGTAGATTTTGCAACAATACAAAGATACTTTAGTGAATGGACAAATCAAATGTGCCATAATTATACACTGAAGTATTGATGTGACAATAAAACAATAATTAAGTTGCAAATCCATGCTAGAGTATGGTTGAACCTCAAAACATCATAGTAGAAGCTGTTACAAAAGGATACATATTATATGAGTCAGTGTCCAGAAGGGGCAAGCCTACAGAGTCAGGCATCTTAATGCATTTCCTAGGATGGGGATGGTGATAGGCAGTCAGAGAAAATGGGTATCAAAGATCTTTAGGAAACAGAAATGTACAACCACTGCATCATGGATTGACAGATACTGTATATTTATATCTAAAGTAGGCAAACTGCATGGTTTGAAAATTGACCTCAATAAAGCAATTTAAAATCATGTACTGGGAATTCTATGACTCTCCAGGGTCCAAACTTTTAATATATAGATTGTACCATTTTATTAAGATGAGATGAAAAGAATCACTTAAATTATTGCCACAAAAGTTTTAACAAGTAACACAAATGATCTACATGTGTAATTTATAAAAACCAAAAATAAAATTGATCCGTTATAAAGGATAAAAAGATTGATTTATGATGTTCAAGTTTTATAAACATGAAAATAATTATAAACCCATAACTGTAGGTTTAAATGTAACTTAAATGAAGTAAATTTCAAGCTAGACGTTGTCAGAATATAGATGCATCCTAACACTAAACAGCTGACTATTCTGGTCATGGTTTGCATGCTTCCAGTTGAGCTAAAGGCTTCGGCTGCATGCCATTTATATAACTTTGCTGGGGTGGGTGAGTGTTAGAATATTTAATTTCAAAATATTTTAGATTGAATAAAGTGCATTGTTTAATGTAGGGTGAATGCTGTCATGGACATTTTTCTCTTACATGTGTGACAATATTATAGACTTTGTGGTTAAAAGCTCAAGTGCCACAATCAGCCAGATTATTAGTAGAAAGGGACATAAGATATCTTGAAACTGGAATGACAGATTGTTGTGAGCCACCTGATGTGGGTTCTGGGAACTGAACCCTGGGTTCTCTATAAAAGCAGCAAATGCTCTTAACCGCAGATCCTTCTCTCCGGCTCCAAACATGTTTTTTTATTTACCAGACCTCAAATTAAAGTAAATTTAAAACATATAATCTGTGAGTTATATAGACTTAGGCTTTTAGGAAAGTTGGTATTTATAGTTCCTTGGTGCCCTGTACCAGTTTTGCAGTATAGAAAAGGAAAAAGGAGGGGCCTTTGCTTTACTTTAGGGATAGAGAGAAGATACTGATTAGCTGAGACGTGCATGAAAGTTTCTCATTATATTCGCACTTCTTTCTACTGCCTGATATTAATAAAGTATGGGGTCAATTTCCAAACCACAACATTGTCTTGGCATGTGTTGAAATGAACTAGAAAAACTTATACTTAAATAGATATTTGCAACCCTAGACCAAAACAATCCCATCATTTCCTGCGGTGCTATAAAACTCTTCTGTTTGTCCTGGGGAATGGGACTAATAGCACTCTAGTCTGACCTTCATATATGAGGACACTGTGGAAGAAAAGCCTCATCCAGGAAGCAGGGGTCACATTTGTTCACTGGTAATGCAACCCCCAATGCCATTTTGTTATAACGTGATGCCAAAGTTCATCTCTGAAATTTCTGTTTTACTAGAACTCATGTTGCATCAGAGAATTGTGGCCCTCCAGGTACCTTCTCTGAATATTCAACCCTTGGCTTGAAGACATAGTCAAACTGAGCAAGGAGGCACTCTAGAAGCTGATGGTCTCTGCCCACACTCCCTGTCACTCACGACTGCTTTCTGCAACAAATCAACTAAGAAGAGTCTGACACAATTCATTCGAGTGATTCCTTCACAGAGGGAACAACAGTTTGTTCTCCTGGCCATAGTAAGTATCCTGGATTGGATTCCTCTGACCTGGACACAGTCTATTTGCCATTGGTAGATATACAAAATGCCATATGCAACGCCGCTGTGTTTCTCAGAGCATTGCTTCTAATTCAGGAGATCACATCACTACATACAGAAACCACAGATGCTGTGACACTTCCTGTGACCCTCCAAGCCTAGTGATGGAGAAGTTAGACAGTCCAGCAGAGTTCAAACTTACTTTGTGAGCTGCCTATTATATAAGCCATTTCCTTAAAATGTAACAGAATATATCTGTATATGTACGTATGGATAAATAGATAGAGAAATCAATATAGATAAAGATGTGTATTTGGTCCTATATCTCCATTGCTTTTTCAGTAGGGCAACTTCCCCAGAATTGAAACATTTGCTCCCAGGAGAGAAGAGAGGCTCCCCTGAGTTCCCGACACCCCCCCCCCTGCAGCGAGAGGAGGGGCGGTAAACAGAAGGTAACAAATGGCCATGTGTCTGATACAACAAAAAACTGTTAGATTCTCCAGGACTCCTACAGGGCAGTATAAGAAGTCAATAATTTGCTGAGGCAGGTGACTCTGACCTGCTGAACTGTGGAGAGAAGGAATATTGCCAGTGGTGAGCTGCCTGCAGGCTGTGCAGGGAGCTTTAGCGCTAAAGCTTTCAGGAGTCTTCCCCCATGCTGGGGTGTGGTGTGGTGACGTAGCTGCTTTTGAGTTATAAGGAACTCCTCAGTGTATTGTTTCACCAGGCTGGACTTGTTACAGCCCATACTTTGGTCAGTCCTGGGTTCCCTCTCTGGGGTGAGTGTTGGGTCTCCCCAGAAAGTCTGGCACACAGCAGCTACATATTGAAAATTCAAACTTTTGTGGATTCAAAATACTAGAAAAAAAAAGTGTCAGTGCTAAGCATGCGCACACATTTTCTTTTTATCATATCCTAAATACTAATGCAGTGTAGCAACTATTTGCATAGCATGTGCATTGTATTCAATGTTCTACATTTTGAAGAAATTATTTAAAATATATGAGAGAGTGTGAATAGGATTTATGCAAGCACTATGCAATTACATATGAGAGATTTGATCCTTCTCAGACATTTGTATCACAGGGAGGCCGTCTTGGACACCGAGGGCTAATGGTCTCCTTTCCTGGTTCTGTTGTTCAGGTGCCCCCCTTTAATTGGCACAGCCATTTAAAAGGCATGTACCTTTTAATTAGGAAAAATACCAAAGTTTATTAGACATTGCCACTGGTATACCACCTCTTTCTCAGATTGTGCTGAAGCAGGCTGCTGGGTACAACCCTACGAAGAAACATTATACGAACAGATAAAGGAACAGTGTGGCATCACCATCCTCTTCGAACGGCAGGACATGATGGACTGTGGATCTCAGGTTAGCAAGGGTCTCAGTGTCTCCTTAAGGAAAGGATAACTGGACATGTAGAGTCCTGTTCACAGGAAGTTTGGGAGAATGGCAAAGACAGCATTACAGTTAAGAGTGCAGCTACCCCTAGCTCTAAGTCCTAAGTAGAACTGGATTCTGTGGTCAAAAGAGCAGAGCCCCTCAACCCTGTCCGAAGTCACAGATGCCAATGAGACTTTGGTTGCTTTTTCTCGGCTTGTTTCATTTCTTTCCCCTATCATACTTCTTCTTGTCATTGTTATTGTTATCATCAATAGCTACCAGTCTTTAAAAACTTCACAGTGCTGTCAGCTAAGGTCTGAAGGTTTTCTAAATTTTATCTGTTTTAGTACACTTGGGGATTTTTTTTTTTTTTTTGAGAAATGCATTATTCCTCCAAGGGTGGGAATAAAAATGAATTGCCCAGAGCAGTCAGGTAGGTCAATGGGGTTGAGAACATTTGCCTGGGTTAGAGCTTAGGTAGTGGCCCTGCTCCCTTTGGAAGACCTGAATTCTCGCTGCCTCATGCACCACTTCAAAAGCCAGCAGCCTCCAGAGAGCTGGTGCTAGGCATCATAGAAAAGCCAATCCCAGCTGGCAAAGCAGCAGTTAAAATGGAGCTCAGAAAGATGACAGCGTGTTGTAATTTTGAGTGTCTAGTCTTCAGGAAACCAGGATGTCCATCTGACTTCCATTTACCCTAGATCATTTCTTGCTCTTTCCATGACTATTTCATTAGTCTAGTTCATACAAATGCCCCAGTCTCCTCTCATCTAGTGCAACCTTCTGAACTTTGGTTTATTTGCTAAAGCAATGATAATAAATATAACAATAATAACAATAAGAAATAGCAATAGCATACACTTAACTTTTTTCAATAAGTAGATGGAGTGAGAGATGAGTTTTGCAGAATTGGTAAACCTGAGAATTGCTGTAAAAAGGATGCTCAAGTTAGAATACCCAGAATGCATCAGCAGACAAGCCAGCCTGTCTAGATCTTCTTGCAGCTACAGACTAGAGCTGCAGATCCTCATGTTTTCTAACTAGAGAACCTTACAGGCTATATCATCTGAGAAACTTCACTGAGAAATACTTTACTAATTTAAGAAGACGATGTAAGGTCCATGCTAAAATGAAGCAATTTGGAATTGTCTTAGAGTAAGTAATGTCAAAGATTTCATTTTTCCTATAGATTTCTGCAGTGTGTTTTAAGAAAATAACTTCTATGTACTGGAGATGATTCCACAATTAAGAGCACTTGTGGCTCTTACAAGGGACCCAGGTTTGATTCCAGCATTCACGTGGCAGCTCACAGCCTTTTACAATTCTAGTTTCAGGGGGCCCATCACCCTTTTTTGCCGCTCAGGGCACTGTATGCATATGGTGCGCATACATACATGCAAGCAAACACTCATGTATATAAAATAAAAAGAAATAAAACTTTAAAAAATAATTCATAAGCACATTCTTCCTTCTGCAATGAATATGTCTGAGGCAGTCAGCCTCTTTGCATCCTTGGGTTCTTCAGTTTTGCTAAGTGTTTTATCAGAGTCCATGGTGTGAATTTTCCTATTTTGTGTTCATCTCTTTTCTCAATCTTGACTGTGTGTGCCAATTAATTTCCTGAGTTGGGAAATTACTGCCAGATTTTGCCCTATTTAGAAACATTTTCCATTGGGTAGGCATGGAAATAGACAAACTGTTAGCACTTTAGCCACTAAAATTTCCAAACCATTCCCAAACACTGAGAAATCAGACACTCTCTTAAACTAGCAAGGCAAGCAGTAACCTCCACTAAATTTAATAAAAACGTTTTAGGAATTGATTTAGATAAGAAAATCACTACTCACACAAACCAAAGATACGTCCCTCATTACAAACAAAAACATTTGGTATGCAGTTTGACCTGGAAATTTAAATCAAGATTCCATTCATTAAAGAGACCCTGGTTTCTAGAAATAATGTATCCTTGTAGTGGCTGGAAGATTTCACGCCGTCTCTTGCCAACAGATGTATCTTCAGGAAAGACTGACATGGGTTTTCTTTCGTGTGTATACTGTATAGATCATTGATACCTGCTTAAAATTGTCAATACCGAGAATAAAAATAAAGACTAGGAAACGCAGACTAGGATGGCAATAACTGATAAAATAGGTTTGTTGGTGGCATTTGAAATCTACAGATGTCATAGAACGTATAGTTCTTGAAAGTAGGGTCCTCTTGTATTATGAATGGCTTCCTCTCCTTATTTGACAGACAAGCTAGCTTTTCTCCTTTAAACTTCTAGGGAAACTCAAACTTATGATTTACAAAAATCATCTCCAGCAGAGCTCCAATAGGCTACTTGTTTTGTCAAAAACTTTGCTCATGTGCCTGTTTTTTCTCTTTCATAGTACTGTTGGTCAGTTCAAACATGTCTCCATTTCAGTTTTCCTATCTGAAAATTGACAATGATATTGCTAATTACACAAAAAATTAATATATGCAAAACACTATGACACATAGTTAGCAAACACTAGCTAGTTAACAGTTGTGTTTAATGAAATGACTTTAAAAAAAATCTCAAGTTACTTCAAGCTCTTATAGTGTTGGCAGCCACAGTGGTATTCTTGTCCAATGTCCATCCTCAGTCACGTGGAAGAACATGAGGGCCTGGGAAATCAAAGCTTGTTTGAGACAAGCCAGGTCCTCCTTGTGTATGAGCTGTTGACCTTGTATAGAATGCTAAGCTATTAGAAAATCACCCTTTTCATAAAAGAAGAGAATAATTCTAGGTCTATGCTGCAGGAAGATGTGAAGCCTGTGTGGTCTGATCCCTCTAGAGCACCCACACTAGAGCCTGCATCCAGAGCAGAGGGTGTTTCAACTGCCTTCCTTGGGTGTAACCAGGAAACAAACTCAAATTATTTCCTGTGGTTTCTCCCACTGCTGCTTTCTCATATATTGTGTTTAAAATATGGGCATCAGGTCCTTTGACTGAAGGTGAGGGTAAGAATATAAGTTGCTTATTTTCTAATTTAGATACTAAGATTAGTATCCATTTGTCTCCCGTCAGAAATGAAGTAATTATTGATGCTCAACATATGTATTTTTTTTATCAAAACATTTTATTATATTAGAAAAATGGTCATTTTATAGTTGGCCTTGTTTATTTTAAACAAATTCTTGTGTTTGATCTAGATGAAGGTTTTGGGTTATTTTTCTATGTATTGTTTGAGAATACATGAGCTGTCTGTTAAAGCTCCCAGGAACTCTGTACCATCCTAAATACTTAATTCATGATTATAATTCTAAGCTTGAAGGTTCTAAGTAAGCCAGGCCGACAGATTTGGATCACAACATCTAAATACATTGTGATCCCAAGCTTTCTCTGTGTCCCACACAGAGGACAAATATTAAAAGAGTTCATTCCTCATAATTCTTTCAAAGATCTTAGCACAGTGCTCAGCACTTACCAAACACTTAATAAATGGGTTTGTATTTTTGTATTGTTATTCTTACCAAATAAGTTTTTAAATTTTCTTTCCTTTTGTTCTTTTTCTTTCTTTCTCCCTTCCTTCATTTCTGTCTTTCATAGTTCCATTACCCTTTTTATATTGTGTATTTAATTTCTTAACTATTGTTTATTTTTTTTCCATTTCTTGGGCCATCAATTATTTATTGCCTGCCTTACACATGGCTTTCATTGTGATAATCCCTGGCAATCAAAAACAGACTCATCTGTACTTCTGTATAGATTGCATTTTGGTAGAAAAGAAAGATATTCATCTAATAATTGGGTAAGCATAAACAGTTACTCCTACAATGAGCATTACAAAAAGAGGGAGGCACATGTCCCAAGAATGGAAAACAGAGAAAAATGGCCTGATAAAAGGATAAAAAGAGGCTCCCCAAAGTGAAGGACATTTAGTCTGGTTGTCTGAAAATCAACAACAGTTATTTAAGTGACAGCATGAGGGGAAATCACACCATGAGAATGGACAGAGCATATTCAACACCATAGCAGCAAAGAACACATAAATTTGGGCTCCTGAAAGATGAGCTAGTATCTCAGAAAGCAAAGGTCAGCTAATAATACAAAGAGGTGTCTGAAGATGGTATGACTGCCCGTTGCCTTTTGGTGAGCACCGCTGGAGAATAAAAGAGAGGTGTGGGTAAATTTATGGAAAGATGGCACCTGTTAGAAAGTCTAGTTTTCAGGATGCTTTGGAAGGGAGGCAGAGTGGAAATAGATAGACCCCTGGAAGACCTACTGTAGCCGTCACTGAGAACGACCTTAAGGGTGTGGTCCAGGGCAGTGGAATATAGACAGTGAGATTTTACCAGGGAAGTCAGTAGGATTTGCTAGTAGATTAAAGGAAGAGAGTGTCAAGAATTTGTCTATGTTTCTGATAGGGAAAAATAAGATGATATTTTTTAAAGGCATCCTCGGGTGGGTAAGGGCATATACATGAGTTATAATGGGACACCGTTAGTTTTAGATGTATTTGAGTTCCCAAGAGAAAATGTTAAGTAAGTAATTAAATATGTGGGTCTGGAAGTCAGAAGAAATCTGACCTGAGTGAGTATGTCTGAAAATAACCTGTAAACACAAGGCAATTACAAATAAGAAGTGCCTGAGTCAGAATCAGAGGATCTTTAAAACCAGCATTTTGTGTTAACCTGAAAACACAAAATGGGTATCAGAAAAGTAAGAAGTAAAACTTGAGGTTTAATACCATGGGATGAGAACTTTAATAAATAAATATTTGAATGTGACTACAATGATTTGTATAAAACTAGTGGGAAACTATTTTAGATTTTGTGACCCAGAAGTCATTTTGAAGCATAATAATGGCTGTTTCAGTGGGATAATTTCGATACACAGATGAGAATAAAGCAGAAAGGTGAACACTGACTAAACTTATCCCTTTGAGAAGTTTTCTATGAAGTAGAGAAAATAGGGAAACTAAGGGTAAAAGAAAAGATATCTGAATGAGTTGTCTGGGGAGTATTGTTGTTGATGTTACATAAACATGATTAAAAGACAAGGGGAGAGTTCCAGCTGACCTAGAGAAAGTTGTAAACAAAGTCGAAGGAAAATGGGTGACCAGACAGGAGAAAAGGCTTGTTGGTAACCCTGAGATTCGTGGGGATGGAATCCACATAAGAAATGTCAAATCAGTCTTAGATATGTTAAAGAAAATAAAAATTGATAACATTATTGGAATCCTATAGGAAAGGCATGATTACCAGAGGTAAAGAAACATTACTATGGGGTCTTAAGGTAGGGGGGCTCATACCTAGATGCAGTTGTCCAAGTGTGAATTTATATGGTGAGATCAAAGGATCAGAAACCTCAAAGAGAAAACTCTTAGGTGAAGGGGAACCTATGTAATCCAACCTAACCAATTCTTGCTAAAGAAGGAGGGTTAGTTACCACCGTACATTTCCTGAAGCACCGTGGCATCTATACCAGAGGTCAAGAGTGATCATTCCTTCAGAGGGAGGGTTTAAACATTCCAGGTTTAGCGAGATCATTGGTAGAACTGAAGTTCATAAGAGAAAGTTGACCGAGATGAAAATCTTTGTCAGGTAGGAAAATTGGCCTTCTTGAATTTAGCTAGAAGAAAATAAGATGACTGCGAAGTGAATGTCTAGATAGGTGTTGGAGATCTTCATACTCAGTTATGTATAGGCATAGTAATGTCCACTAATTTTTCATATTTGATATAAAGCCATGTCAAACTCATGTGACTCATCACCACACTAAGCTCATGAGAAACTTGTAACTTTGGAGATTGAACAAAACTGATGGAACAAAAATACTTCTTCCAAGAAGCATATTGGAAACTTCAAAATACAATGAACCTCTATCTGAGCTGATCTCCTACAGCATGACATCACTGTGAGAGGATGTTACAGGGAAGGTAGACTGCTAAAGCATCAGGTAGAAGCTGAAGAAGCCAGAGAGACCTGCTGCAGGGATTCAACTTTGATAGTGTGAATCTGTTATCATCTCTGTCTTCAACACAGACATGGTGAATGAGACTCAGTACATTCACGCATTCATAGAAAATTGGGACATGGGTGGGTAAATAGCAGTTTAATTAGCACGATCCCCTAGGTAGGACTAAATGATCTATTTGTGTCTGGTTAATGAACTATTCTAGGACTCAGGGTAGAACCACAGTATCTCCAAAGGACTCATTGATTTCACAGGGACAACACTTTTTTTTTCTGGCCCCAGATCCATGTTTTTACCCATCTTTTCTCTATGAAGGAAAAGGCCGCATTTGTTTCTGTGCTATCAGATACTGACAGGTAAAAGGAGTGTTTTCTTGAGTGTGTGCCCACACATTCAACAGCATGGGCATTTCCAGTGGTCTTATTTTCCTTCCTCCATATATGTTAATGGTATGTAGCATCATTTCTTCTCATCAGTGTGACTCATCTATAAAATAATAGCTATTTTCTGTACGAGGTAAGGCTGGTGAACCCTGGTTGGATACTCTTTGGCATTAAGAGCAGTGTGGTCAAAGTCAGACTAAGGATGACTCTGTGATTGAAGATTTACCTCACTTATTGCTGCCTCTTCTCTGGTGATGAGGTTTAGTAAAGCTTACTTTATCCCGTTCAGAATTCATATGAACAGTAAACACCTGTGAGCTCTCACATACGAAGTACATACTACTTGGAGCCATGACTGTGGGCGATAGAAGAAACAAAACACACAGTAACATGCCCATCATTGATGGTTATGGTCATCACACAAGCAACTGGATTTATCTGAAGAATCCCCCCTCTGTCTAGGCCCAAATAAAGACACATAAAAGAACAAGGAGAAACGACATTAATTCTTCAAGGCGAGGCTCCCAATCTTTCCTTTGTGTCTTGTGAGCTCAGCACACTGTCGCCTCAAAGGTAGTTCAGAAAAGTCAGGCCTGGAAGTCAGAGGTGGGTCCTACCTCCAGCACAAAATGTTGACAAGTCTGAAGACCCTTCAGCATCTGATTTCCAGCATTCACCACTTATTTTTTCAACTGTGACACAAACCCATTGTATTGAATCGCACCCCCCCTACCCCCACACCCCCGGACCTTTCTTTTTGTTTTGCTTTGTTTTGTTTTTGTTTTTGAGACAGGGTTTCTCTGTGTAGCTTTGGTGCCTGTCCTGGATCTCACTCTGTAGACCAGGCTGGCTTGAACTCACAGAGATCCACCTGGCTCTGCCTCCCGAGTGCTGGGATTAAAGGTGTGCACCACCGCCACCCAGCTCCTCCAGGACCTTCCAAAAGTACTCAGACCAAGGTATTCAACACCAGTGTGCCGTTTGCCATGCACAAAGTCTGCTGTCTGTAAACCAGAAGTCCCATGTCCTCTCAGCAGGTATGAACCCACAGTGGGCTAACTGGTTCATCTTTAATAGGTGAGAAATCTCTTCCTCTCAAGTTTCCTAGGTCCTTCCCTGTTGATCTGTTCTGTTATTTATAAGTTCGTTCTCTATGAGCACCTTCAGAAATCACTCTGGTTGCACATCTACAGAAACATGTGAAAAGTTCCACTGAAGAGGACCACAAACTCCCCCAAGATGATCTGTACAAATATATACTGTATTTTAAAATTTTTAATATCATGCCTAGAACCTCAATGTGGGAGTATTTAGAAATAATCTCTAAACTTAAAATTCTTGAAAGCTTGTCTATTTGTTAACTTGAAACAGGATCTCACTGCAAAGCCGAGAGTGACCTGGAACTCCCCCGGGTAGTTCAGGACAGACTCCCCTATGTAGTCCAGGATAGACTTGAACAAAGGGTTCTCTTATCTCTGCCTCGCAAGTCCTGGTAGAAAATAGTGAAATCTTTAAAAATGAGAATAGTATAGAAAATTTTTGTATTGAATTAATTGTTAGAATTAATTAATCTAGAACTGTGTCTCAGTTTTTTCTGATAAAAGGATATATCTAAAGGTCAGCAATATTGGTGTTCTGCCTTATCTTTGTGCCTTTTGTTACATGTTGTCCAGCCATGTGACTCTAAAGGAGAAAACATAACAATGCCTCCTATATCACTCCAGACTACCTTCATGCCTCCCAAAGACATCAGGTCACAAGTGAAAAACAAAAACAATCCCAAATTAACTGCATCTTGTCTTATTGCTCAACAACTGTCAAAGGATTGAGAAATATGTTTTGGATGAACTGGTAGCATTCCTTTTCCTAGTCCCAGCCCGTCCCACACAATCTGCAGTTCTTCACTGACCACTGATTGATGTCAGTGTGAAAACTCCAGACAGCAGACAAGAAATATGTCATGGACTTTCTGGCTCTTCCAGCTTCTGTCTAGGAGTAAAGCCAGCAATTCCACACACTTAGTCTTCTTCTCTCCATGTCCAAAGAGAGAGCGCAGGCTGCCGGCCTGCAAGCATACCTGCTCTCATCCTCACTCAGAATGAGTAAAGCTTGGCAGCTTGTAAAAACGGCAAGGGCGGGGGCATGCCAGGACAAGGAAGAGTAGTAAGTTATTTCTCTGTCTTCCTCCTGTGTTCTTTCATAATTGGGACGAGGAGCTGGCAGGGCAGTAGGTACAGCTGGTACACAGGACCCAACACAGCCCTTCTGAGTCAAGGAGTCTATCAGCAACTTACTAAACACACATTTACTGGTGTCCTGAAATGGCAGTGGTGGTGTAGCTGCAAAGCTGTCGGCTCCGTAGGGAAAACTAAAAAGCAAGCTACACACAACTGTACCCTCCTTAAGTACAATGTCAAATGAGGATCAAATACATAACTGTGGAATTAACACATGCTATTGACCTGTTTAAAGCAAATTAGTTCTAGTCAGAGTGTATGGATTTAGACTTCTTAGAGGAGGTGATATGTAAATTGAACATTGGAGGATAAATAAACTTTAAACTAAGAAAACAAATGGTAAGTTCTGTGAGGCAAAGATCCAAGGTACATGCCAGATTGCAGCCCCAAAGAAAAAAAGAAATAACTTACTTATGTGAGCACACGAATACATATACATTTATAGAGTACCAAGCCACAAGAAGATAGACAGACAGACAGACAGACAGATGGATAGATAGATAGATAGATGACATAGATGAGAGATGGATATGTGTGTTGTATACATACATATATATTCTGTATACAATATATAGGATTTGGAACTATAGGATTATCTCAGAAGATACATATTATCAGATTCATTCCTATGACCCATTGTGGTCATCTCTGAGTAAGTATGATGCCGAGGAACACACCCAAGAGTCTGGCAAAGAGGGAAGAAAGACTTAATACTTGCAGCAGGTCAGAAGAAACTCCAGATAATCTTCAAAGCAGGGCATCTATGAACAAAAGCAAGGAGCTTTGATTGGGAAACACATACATTCACACATCAAAGACTGCATTGCAGAGAGGTGGGCACATTGCTGAGCATGCTCAGTTTAAGATCAGCCACTGTATACACCAAAGTGGACAGTGAGAATGTCCCTTGCCCAGAAATTTTGGTATTATTACAAGCAAAGATGACTATAGGTCATCTGAAAAGGGTCAGTCTGATCGGGTAATTTTAGTTGGTTCCCTGTAGGTTTCTCCAGATGACTTTATCTGAAACAAAAAGAAAATTTGAAGAAATTTCAAGTTAATGAAAGGGACAACTGCTTTTCCTCCAAAAACTTGATTGTCCAAGTCTCATGGAAAACAAACAAAAGCCTCTTTTCTCTGTTGCGATTATTTGATTATTTTCTGTTTTCTTTTACTTTTGTGGATGTGCCGTAGTGAAAAGAACCCTGAAGGGCTGGAATACGGCTCATTGGTAAGAGAGCTTGCTGAATACATATGAAGAGCCTAGTTTTAATCCCTAGAACCCAAGTAAAAGTCAGGCATGGCTGTGTCTGCAACCCCAACATAAGAGGGTGGAGATGGGAGCATTCCAGGAGCTAACTGGCCAGTCAGCCCAGCTAAAACGGTGAGCCCTCTGTCCAGTGAGACATTCTATCTCAAGGGAGCAAATGAAGAGTGATAGGCAGAACACACAGGACTCTCTCTCTCTCTCTCTCTCTCTCTCTCTCTCTCTCTCTCTCTCTCTCTCTCTCTCTCTCACACACACACACACACACACACACACACACACACACACCTTCAACTTAGTTCAACTTAGGTATCATAAAAGTCAAGATCATATTTTGACACTGCCAATTACAAGTAGTTTTAAACAAATTATTTTAATTAATCATGGTTTAGTTTTATTATCAATAAAATTTAACTAACATACCAACACATAGGAACACTGTAGTCATTAACAAAATGTATTATTATTATGTGTTTCATTTCTAGAAATTAACAATACTGCTTTTTCTTGGCTCGGATCTTGCTTAATGCATTTTTATATTCACTTATTTAATCCTCTTAAATTGGCAGTCAGAGTCATGTGTATTTATTGTATGTAGCCTGCATAACTCAACACGAGGACTGCAGCAAACTATGGGTAGGTAGAAGAGCATCTTGCGTCTTGCAGAGAACGCATCATCTGGCTTGACTGCAGAGCAAAGTGCAGCTTCAACACCCAAGCTTACAAGCCTGAGGTCGCTATTGGGATGTAGTTTGTGGACTCAAAAATGGGACCCTAGTCCAAGCACAGTGTTGCTATGCCATTTGTGGGGGTTAACTTAAGTGTGTCCTTACTTCTTCTGAATGTGATATAGCATATTTCTATTAGCTGAGATGGTGATGATAACCTGATTTTAACTTGTTTTGGCTTTATGCTCATACAGTCTTTTATTTTCTATTTGCTTTAACTTGGCTGTGTTGCCTTAGTCGTGAGAATCTCACTGTACTTACTTGAACTCTAATGTCCATACTTCAGATTCTTTTTAAAGAAAAGAGATAACACAGGGATTTGCCTCCTGAAAATAATGTGTATGCTCATTTGTGGGTCTCATCACTTTATTTTGTCATAGCAGGGAAGTCTCAGCCTCAAGTTAGGAACTTAGATAAAGACATCGTATTGAACTTTGTTCCCCAGCATCAAGCTATCCTCCAGCCTCAAACCTGCTTCCTCCACGCTGCTTGGTGAGATGGGGTTAGGAACGCCGTACCTCTGTATAGTCAGCTGTTTCTTGGCAGATTCTACAACAGCACATACTGGAACGTGATGACCAGGCTGGCAGAGGGAGAAGAAACTTCCTCGGGCTCAGGTTGATTCGTTATTCCCACGTGTTGTTTCTGAGATCATTACCCTAGCAACAACCTTTTACCCTAGCAACCTTCTTCATGGCAACCCCCACAGAGCCTTCCTGTAAGCCCAGTTGCATCCAGTTTGCAGCTGCCAAAGATGTTACCTCTGCCTCAGAGTTCTCATCCTAGGCTGCGGTTTTTGAAAGATTCCCATCTCTCCGGTTTTCAGCCAGCATTCTTAGGGTGGTAGCTGCTTCAGAAATTTTGTCTCCATGGTAACTGTAGTACTTGTCTTTTTAGTAACCTGACTAATCACTTCTACATAGTTATCAGTTCTTCACATTAAAGTTTCTGTATTACTTGACATGCTTTCTTCTTCCAAGGAAGACATGGTGAGACGCAGACTTAACAGGTCTCAGGTATATATTAGCTTCCTGTTTGCTTACCAATACTTTTCTACACTCTGTAGTCTTCTTTGGAATGGAGGTTGAACCCAAGGCTTTGTTAATACTACTACTGAGCTATACTGCCAGCCCTTGATCTAATTTTTTTACGCATATGCTGCTCTCTCTAAATGCTGTCATTGGAAAATGACTTGAAATTTTCATCTGGTCTCAAAGATGGTAAGAAGAAATCAGCTGCTGGTTGTGACATTAGGTACTGGTGTTCATCTAGTTTTGCCCAGGCTTTCTCAGGCTCTGGGCCTTAGGTGGATTATATAACTTACTTCTCACTAAGACTGTGAGGTAGGAACTGCAGTGATTAGCACTGTTTCACAGTCTGTAGAAAAATTTGTATAAGACAGCATGCTCAAGGACAGAGCTGAATGAACTGGGTTTGAACCCTCATGATTCCACTTTGGCTCTTCCTGTCTCAAAGGCTGGTTCTAGGTGATAACTGTCCTCTTGAATCCAACTGAAATTGGTAATGGAGTCAAACACAGAGGTCAGATGAGAACTCTCTTTTCAGATCCATAGCCTATTTTAAAAATTGGGTTGTTTCCTTTACTATTTGTTTTTTGAGCTTCTGTATTACTCTGCAGATTGATTCTCATTTAGATGAGTATCTGTCAAAGACTCTCTCCAACTCTGAGAGCTCCTTTTTCATATGATTGGTTGTTTCCTTTGCTCTACAGAAGCATTTTGGTTTATGAAGTTGCACTCATCAGTTGTTGGCCTTAATTCCTGAGCAATGGAGTCCTGTTCAGAAACCCTTTCCTATACCCAAAATTTGTAGGGCACTACTTTTCTTCTCATAAATTCAGCATTTCATTTTCATGCAGATGTCTTTGATCCATTTGGAGTTGAGTTTTGTGCACAATGATAGATATGGGTCTAATTTCATTTTTCTGCATATTGCAGATACATTGTGTACATGTATGAAATTGTCAATAAATAAAAATGCAAAAAGCTGGGGGGAAGAGTCCAACTGAACTCAGGAGATCACAATTAAAGATTCCCTATAGCTGTGATCCTCTGCTAAGGGTTACTTTTTATAAGGTATGATGTTAGATGAAGTTACCTGCTTATGACATTTAACACACACACACACACACATACACACACACACACACACATACACACACACACACACACACACCATATATATATTTGTGTATTTAAAAACCTATAGGGAGTTGGGACACTGGGTTGTTTTCATCCTTGTTTTTCTTATTTCTGTGCTCCAGCATCTGAGATGTGGTAGCTGTAAGAATGTAGAAATGGATCTAGGAGGAGGGTTTCCTACAGACAGTTTATGTTCTGTTTCCTGTCTGTGTGTATTTACAGTCTATAATAAAACTCTGGCCTCAGCCTTGGTCTAAAATGTTAATTTAAAAGATAGTAAAACATCTCAACTGGCAGACAATCATGAGATCAACATCGGACTTGGGCATCTCTAATACGAGTTGGACACTAAAAGCCAAGAGAACTCCAACTGTATCTTGGAAACTATATCTTCTACTGGTCAGAATTCTCCTTCCATGAGGCCACAGTTAGGTTGCTTCCATCTATATCAGAAACCAAGGTACCAGAGCATTTTCTTACATGTATGTACTAGCAAAGGCTCTGCATCCTTAAAAGACCTCCACTTCCTCATAATATCATTTATACAGTGGTTTAATCCCATTATCCATGAGGGCTTTTCTAGGGGAACATGAGGCTCACTCCATGGGAAAGAATACACAGTAGCACTACAAACGTAGTCAAAAATCTGCAGGTGTGGAGAGTGTGGTGGGGAATAGAGTACCACTGCTTCCCTAAATGAACATGTTGTCAACTTGCCTTCTAAATATTTAAGTTGAAAGCCATAGTGTTATTCAGTCTGCATCAAAGAAACTCCTTGTTGCAGAGGTGAATGCTAATGCAGAGACTCATATCTGGTTAAAGTGCTGAGAATGAGTGACTGATGAGAGCTTATCTTAGGTGGGATGTCTATACCACACACTCACCTCTCCAGCCCTGAGAACATCACAGAAGAGAGGGTGAAAAGGATGTAAGTGATGGAGGATGGGAAGAGCAGCTTGACACCATCCAGATATAGCATTGTAGTACACCTATTAACACATAGCTGCTATGGATACCTGCATAAAGTTGGACCCTCCAATGTTCCGCCATAAATACAGGAGGTGTACATGAACCTCCATCTCTTCCTAAGGAGTTAACGGTTTCTAGGTATATGTGATTTTCTCTAATAATGAGGTCAGTCATGGAGTAGGTGGGAAGAAGGGGTTTAGAGAAAAAATACAGGGGATACCAGAGAGAAATGGGGTCAATATATTCACCGTATAATGTATGTATGTGTAAAAGCTATCAAAGGGGAGAAAAAAGAAAGTACTTTGGAATAGAGATCCAGTGCACCATGATTTGGGAGAAGAAAAGGGTCACTGCTATGGAATAATCCTCTTGTGTACTGTAAATATTTGTCACTTGAATTGGTTTAATAAAATGCTCATTGGTCAGTAGTGAGACAGGAAGTGTAGGCCAAGTGACCAAACTAAGAGTGCTGGGAAGAGGAAGGACGGAGTAAGGAGTCTCCAGCCAGACACAGAAGAAGCAAGATCAGAATGTTGTACTGAGAAAAGGTACCAAGCCAGGTGGCTAAACAAAGATAAGAATTATGGGTTAATTTAAGTGTAAGAACTAGTTAGTAATAAGCCTGAGCTACCGGCTGAACATTTATAATTAATATAAGCCTCTGTGTGGTAATTTGGGAAGCAGATGCTGGGTATTTGGGAGTTGCTGGTAGAATAGAGACTACAGGTCACCTAGAATATTTCACCCACCTCATAAATATTTATAAAAATTTAAATTCAACAATACAGAATCCACTGTGCTGCTACTACTCCTGTTTGGGAGAGACCACTCCAATCTCTTTTTCTAGTCCTTGCATTGATTTGCTAAATAAACTTCTATTGAAGCTGCCTGTGTCTCTTAACTGAATTCTTTCCTTCAAGAAGACAAAACTGAGGGACTACCATAACAAGCTAACTATACCAAAGGCTGTTGAGTACCAGTGCACTCAACTCCCTCCAGTTCTAGAACATTGCTCTTCTAGATGTACCACAAACATTGTCAAGGTCCTAGACATAGTAAGGGGGCACAGCTGAAAAAAGAAAGTAAAAACCTTTCTTGGAATGGAGGTCAATCTCCATGTCCATTGTAAATTTCACCCAGAGGTAAAGAATGACCTGCTACTTGACTTAACTCTCTGCTGAGCAGTGGCATTTCAAATGAATGCCACTTGAAACGTCTAGGACCAGTACCTGGTAATTGTCTTTCCAACAAGACAACATCTCATAGTAAATAAAAATAATCTCCAGACAGCAACTACTTTTAGAGAGAATTGAAAAAGAGAGGAATTAGCATAGGGATCACAGGGGCAAAATTACAACGTGTCAAGGTATTTAAAAAGTACTAAGTGATTTTCTTTTATGTTTTTCTTTCCCTCTAGATGAGATGAGTGGAGGGGAAAGAAGGTTTGTCATTGCTCTTTAGGTTTTTTTGTTGCTGAGTAAGTGAAAAGAAATGGAAAATGAGGTTCTTCCAATTTCAAACTGTTTCAATATGGTTACTCACATGCCCTACAGAGAATTCCAGAAGGCATGAACCCAGTCACAAATCGCTACACATCAGCATTTTGCATAAAAAGAAAACATCCATATCTGACTCAAGCAACAATGAAATCAATACAGAAACATTTCCAGAGAAGTCCTGCAGGTTTTTTATGCATTTACAGCTACTATTTCCTGCAAAAAATCTTCTGACTGTTTAATAAATCAACTTTAGATCCACAATCCCTAAAGGTCCATGATTTTCTTTATCATTGCCTGGGGAGCCCCCTGAAGACACAAAGTGGCATTTGTTTCCCCTGCTGTTTCCATCCTTATTAGATGGTTTATCTCTGCTGGAGTTTTTGATGTTTTTGAATACATGGGTTAATTCATATCTTGCAGTCTTCCTACTTTAGCCCCTTCCAAAGCTTGCAGAATGTCATAAAATGTTCATCTGACCCACTTGGAAGCCAAAATATTGCACTCAGCCCTCTGGCTCAGGAGAAAACATTTCAATGTGCGACCCACAGGCCACATGCTCCCTGTGATGACTATGAATGCATCCCAGCACAAAAGCCCAAATTTACTTAAAATATAACTAGACATTTTGGCAATGTGAAGTTTGATTGTGTGGTTCTCAAATGTGAGCTTTGTAGATGCTCTTGCCTCTCAATGTCAAAAGTTTGAATATATCTGCATCTCACAGTGAGTACTATTATGTCCATCCATCACCTGCATTTGAGGGGACTAACTCCTGAATGTCTCAGCTATCCAAGTGCATTATTTTGGATGCTGCAGAAAGTAAACTTGGAAGAGCTTCCTAAATGATGAAAGGTAAGGTAATATCTACACAAATCCTAAGTATCTTTCATACTTTATTAGTGTGTAAATCTATCGTTCTGAATTTACATAGATAATGAACGTAGTATCTGAAAATTGACCCTGGTTTTGAAGTTACTAACTCATGAAAATGAGATGTTAATATTAGATGAGACAAACAATAACTATTTTCCTCTCGATATCATAGTAACTCTGACCAATGAGATGAGTATAACAAAGAAACCAATCACAATGAGCAAAAGTTAAAACACAGATTTTAGTGGTTAGATGCCCTTCTGTCTAAAGTACCAAATTCCTCTGCTATGTCAACCACATCTTCTTTGTATTAAACTATCAATGCAACTTTCCCTTGCATTCCAGTCTCTCCTTCAGAAATAGAAGATTAGGACAAGATTATTTCAAGGGCACATGTGAATTAATATTTTAGAAGTATGCTTAAGGCTGGAGAAATGGCTCAGTCATTAAAGGCTAGGCTCACACCACTATATATATATATATATATATATATATATATATATATATATATATGCTTAGGACAACACTTCAGTGTAGCTGAAAGTTCTTCTGTGCCCTCCCAGCTCCTGTGGCCTCACAGTCCCTCAGCCCCTCACACCCAAATGAACACACAGAGGCTTATATTAATTACAAACTGTATGGCCTATTGGCTCAGGCTTCTCGCTAGCCAGACCTTATATCTTAAATTAACCCATTTCTATAAATCTATACTTTGTCACGTGGCTTGTGGCTTACCAGTACTTTTACATTTTGCTTCTCATAGCAGTGGCTGGCAAAGTCTCATCTGTTCTCTTTTCTTCTCCCCTCTCTCTCTAATTAGAATGTCCTGTCTTACCTTGTTCTGCCTCACCATTGGCCAAACAGCTTTATTTATCAACCAGTCAGAGCAACCTATTTTCACAGCATACAGAAAGACATTCCCATCATTTCCCCTTCTCTTTCTATTCAAAATGAAGGTTTTAACTGTGTGTTCATTTGGGTCTGAGCACCTGCGGGACCTCAAGGACGTGGGAGCCAGGTGGGCACAGGAAAACTTTCAGCTGCATCTCAGTCTTCAAAATATGTATCTGTTATCATTACTAATATTTCATTACATTATAAAGCTCTTAAATACTAAGGGTCTGTTTTGTTTATATTTAGATTTCTTAAATTATTAAGTGTCCAGTAAACTCTTACTCAGAACATGCTAAATTCATTGGAGCATTTAAACTGGAGGATTACATAATGAGCTACGTAATGGGCAAATAGCACAATCTCAAAATCAGTCTATATAAAAATTTAACACATAGCCGGGCAGTGGTGGCACACGCCTTTAATCCCAGCACTCGGGAGGCAGAGCCAGGCGGATCTCTGTGAGTTTGAGGCCGGCCTGGGCTACCAAGTGAGTTCCAGGAAAGGTGCAAAGCTACATAGAGAAACCCTGTGTTGAAAACCAAAAAAAAAAAAAAATTTAACGCATAAACATACATTTATTGAAAAATAACATGATCAGGCCATAAAGAAACTCCAGCCAAGTGTGGTGACATATACCAATAATCCAACGCTCACAAGACTGAGTGGAAGAATGGCTTTGAGTTCAAGGCCAGCTTAGACTATGGAGTAAGCTTGGGGTACAGAATGAGATGCTGTCTCCAAAACCAAAACTAAAATAAAAACAAAACAAAAATCCAACAATAAGAAGAAATAGAAAACAAAGTCTAGGTCACTGCAAGGCCATCACCCTGTTTCCAAAGCCCCATTCTGGGGCCACCAGCTCCGTTACAATTTCTTTGATCAGCACCCCTGCTTTCTACACAATGACTACAATAATTTGTATGCTCATTTGCCATGTACTACATCCCATTTTTTTCTAGTCTTATAACTACTTGTATAAAATACATTATTTATTAAAAACAAAAACAGTGAAGCCTTTATGCCATTTTTCCCCAAAACTTACAGTTGAATGTATTTGCTCATAGTAGGCTCACAGAAAATTTTTGCAGAAAAAAAATGTATAAACTCAGTGCAAGTATGTTTCACACTGAGAAGAGTAACTTGGCCTTACAAAGAAGCACACAATATTCTTCCTGTAACCAGGCCTGATGGTCCAAGTCTGTGATTCCCTGCTACTTGGGAAATGAGTCAGGAGGACCACCAGCTCAAGGCTTTTCTGAACAACTTAGACAGACCCTGTTTCAACAATTTAAAGTTAAGAAGTAAAACAGTGGTGTGGGGGTGAGACTAGAGCTAAGTTACACAGCAATTGTCTAGCATAAGTAAACCCAAGCTTCAATACCCAGCACCTCCCTCACACAAGAGAGATCCTCTTTGATGTCAATCTCATTGAAACCTCATGAAATACAAGTATTTTCAATAATCATAGACTGGGTAAAAGTTAATGATTAAGAGATTGTATTTTCAGATATTTTAGCATTTAGCAGGTACCTGATAAAGTCCTGAATGTAGAATATTGGAGGCTTTAGTCTTTGAGAAATGTTAAATTATTGAAGTATGAATGTGTATGGTCTTGTTAGCTGTTAGGAAGACACTTTTAAGGTATATCATCCACGCTATTGCCCTTCAAATGAGCATGAAGATTCCTTCAAAATAGATTAAATAAATTTATTTTTAATTAGGAATGAGTGTGTGTGTGTGTGTGTGTGTGTGTGTGTGTGTGTGTGTGTGTGTGTGTGTATGAGTGCAGGTACTGGCAGAGGCCAGAAGCTGTTGTGAATTCCTTGGAGCTGGAGGTAAAAGTAATTGAATGCTGCCTGATGTGGATGCTCAGAACCAAACTCAGGTCCTCTGAAACAGCAGTGCACACTCTCAACAGATGAGCTATCTGTCCAGCCATATCTTGTCATTTGTCTGTTTCAGATAAAGACCTGTAGTGAAACCTATCAGGAATCAGATAAAATCAGGAAGTCTCCTTGACTCATTCTGTTTAAGTTACTTGAGTTAAACTATGGTCATAATAATACTAAATCCTCTCCAAAAGATTTTACATTAGTCATTTAAAATTATGCACTGTATGAAGAAACAAGATATTAAACTGAACATGCTGGGGAATGAATGTGTTTGGCTGTCTGTGTGATGATGACACTTTCTGTCATGGAGTCTGGATGAGAAAGCTCAGAAACCCACAGACCCCTAGTAGATTATGCAGCGGCCTGGCAGAAAGCTTTGGAATAGTAGGGATGCTGTTGAGTAAAAGTTGCAGCAATAGGAATAGAAGGAAGAACGTAAGTCAAAGAAGGATGGTCAGATCCACCAGGGAGCCAGATGCCTAAGACTGGAGGACCAGCTGCAGCTCTGGATGCTGAAGGAGAAACAATGTCCACACAAAGGCAGGTTTCTCATCTTCATGCCTAGGGGTACTGGCAGTTTGGGGAAGGAAGACCAGGGAAAAGTTGATAAACATGATTAGACATGTTGACTAACTTGTTTTGAAGTCATGCAGGTTAATGGGGTGTAGCTAGAGTTTTTCTCTCCAGGTCCTGCCAAGCTCCAGCAGTCCTGTAGCCCACTGATAAAATAAATATACAGATGCTTATATTATTTAAACTGCTCAACCATTAGCTCAGGCCTACCATTGTCTAGCTCTTACTCTTATACTCAGCCTATTTCTGTTAATCTATATGTCGCCACGTGTTCTGTGGCTTTACCTGCTGCCTTTACATGATGCTCCCTGGACGGCAAGCTGGCATCTCCTCCTCTCCACCTTCCTGTTCTCTCAATTCTCCTCTCTGCTAGTCCCGCATATACTTCCTGCCTGGCTACTGGCCAATCAGTGTTTTATTTATCAATCAATCATCCACAGCACTTTCCCCTTTTCTTTTTTTTTCAAAAAGGGAGGTTTTAACTTTAACATAGTAAAATTATATGTAACAAAACAATTATTAAATAAGAATTAGTTACAATATTAAAGAAGATATCCTATCTATCTTACATTTGTGAGTCTAAGGTTTTATATCTGACATCTGTTATCATAACTGAGGAAATTATAACTCTAGTCTTCAATACATCAAAGACTCCAGAAGGATATATTATTACCTGAGAAACAGGAGAAGGATGCAAGCAACCTTCGGGAGTCTTTTTTTTAAATTTTATTTTATATTACAATGTAATTTAATTCTACATATCAGCCACTGATTCCCTTGTTCTCCCCTCTCCCGCCTCCCTCCCCTTCCCCCCAGCCCACCCCTCATTCCCATCTCCTCCAGGGCAAAGACTCCCCTGAGGATTGAGAGCAACCTGGTAGAATCAGTCCAGGCAGATCCAGTCCCCTCCACCCAGGCTGAGCCAAGCGTCCCTGCATAAGCCCCAGATTTCAAACAGCCAACTCATGCATTGAGCACAGGACCCGATCTCACTGCCTGGATGCCTCCCAAACAAATCAAGCCAATCAACTGTCTCACCTATTCAGAGGGCCTGATCCAGTTGGGGGCCCCTCAGCCATTGGTTCATAGTTCATGTGTTTCCAATTGTTTGGCTATTTGTCCCTGTGCTTTATCCAACCTCGGTCTCAATAATTCTTGCTCATATAAACCCTCCTCTTTCTCGCCAATTGGACTCCTGGGGCTCCACCCGGGGCCTAGCCTTTGATCTCTGCATCCAGTTCCCTCAGTCATTGGATGGAGTTTCTAGCGTGACAATTAGGGTGTTTGCCCATCCTATCACCAGAGTAGGTCAGTTCGGGCTGTCTCTCAACCATTGCCAGCAGTCTATTGTGGGGACATGTTTGTGGATTTCTGTGGGCCTCTCTAGCACTTTGTTTTTTCCTATTCTCATGTGGTCTTCATTTACCATGGTCTCCTATTTCTTGTTCTCCCTCTCTATTCTTGATCCAGCTGGGATCTCCCGCTCCCCCAAGCTCTCTTTCCCTTGACCCTCGCCCTTCATTACCCCCACTCAAGTCTAGGCTGTTCATGTAGATCTCATCCATTTCTTCATCATTGGGCAATCCCTGTGTCTTTCTTGGGGTCCTGTTTTCCAGGTAGCCTCCCTGGTGTTGTGAGTAGCAGTCCAGTCATCCTTGTTCCACATCTAGTATCCTCCTATGAGTGAGTACATACCATGTTTGTCTTTCTGAGTCTGGGTTACCTCACTCAGGATGTCATTGTTTTGTTCCGCTGAGTAGTATTCCATTGTGTATATGTACCACATTTTATTTATCCATTCTTTAGTTGAAGGGCATCTAGGTTGTTTCCAGGTTCTGGCTATTACAAACAATGCTGATATGAACATAGCTGAACAAATGCTCTTGTGGTATGATTGAGCGTTCCTTGGGTATATGCCCAAAAGTGGTATAGCTGTATCTTGGGGGAGTTTGATTCCCAATTTTCTAAGAAAGCGCCATATTGATTTCCAAAGTGGTTGTACAAGCTTGCGTTCCCACTAGCAGTGGAGGAGAGTTCCCCTAGCTCCACATCCTCTCCAGCATAAGGTGTCTTCAATGTTTTTAATCTTAGCCATTCTGACAGGCGTAAGGTGGAAAGATCTCCCATGCTCATGGATAGGCAGGACTAACATAGTAAAAATGGCAATTTTACCAAAAGCAATCTACAGATTCAATGCAATCCCCATCAAAATACCAACAAATTCTTCACAGACCTGGAAAGAATAATACTCAACTTCATATGGAAAAACAAAAAACCCAGGATAGCCAAAAGAATCCTGTACAATAAAACCTCTGGAGGCATCGTGATCCCTGACTTCAAGCTCTACTATAGAGCTACAGTAGTAAAAACAGCTTGGTACTGGCATAAAAACTGACATGTGAACCAATGGAATCGAATTGAAGACCCTGACATTAATCCGAACATATAATTTTTGACAAAGAAGCCAAAAGTGTACAATGGAAAAAAGAAAGCATCTTCAACAAATGGTGCTGGCATAACTGGATATCAATGTGTAGAAGGCTGCAAATAGATCCATATCTATCACCGTGCACAAAACTTAAGTCCAAGTACATCAAGGACCTCAACATAAATCCAGCTACTCTGAACCTGCTAGAAGAGAAAGTAGGAAGTAGTCTTGAACGCATTGGCATAGGAGATCACTTCCTAAATATAACAGCAGTAACTCAGACACTGAGAGAAACAATCAATCAATGGGACCTCTTGAAACTGTGAAGCTTTTGTAGAGCAAAGGATATGGTCAACAAGGCAAAGCGACAGCCTACAGAATGGGAAAAGGTCTTCACCAACCCCACATCTGACAGAGGACTGATATCCAGAATATATAAGGAACTCAAGAAATTACACATCAAAATGCCCAACAGTCCAATTAAGAAATGGGCTATAAAACTAAACAGAGAATTCTCAACAGAGGAAATTCAAATGGCTGAAAGACATTTAAGGAATTGCTCAACATCCCTAATTATCAGGGAAATGCAAATCAAAACAACTCTGAGAAACCTTCGGGAGTCTTGCAGGGTAGACAGAGACAGCTGGCAGCCTGGACAGTCACCTAATGTTCCTTTGTAAAGTTGGGCCATCTGTCTTCAGCCCACAGGCCTAGAGTCTCTCAGTCATTTCTCTCTGAATATACAAATATTCAGCTTCCACTGACATATCTTGGACAACTGTTCTCTTCTTAGCATCACTTTATGCTTGGGACCCAAGTTCTTCTCTTCTACATCTTCATAAAGCATAACAGATTTCTGTGAAATCGAGTCCCTTTAGTGTGCTACCAAACATTAGAACCTACCCATCCCTCCAATCTAGTTATGTTTTGCCCTGTTATCTAGCCCCCCCAACCTTACTGACCTCTAGTAACCACTATTTACATTGAGATCACCTTTTTTCCATGCCGGGTATCCATCCTAAAGTCCTGCTCATACTAGTCAAGTGCCCCACCACGAGCCACATCTCAAGCCTTTCAGATCAGCATTTAAACTGTGTGCTTTAACTATTGAAATGGGTTATTTTATAGGAAATACAAATTGCTTAGTATTTCCTCAAAATGATTGATTACCAAATAAGCTGCCGCTTAAGGACACCCACCCATCCCTCCCACTCCACTGTTACAGCCAAGGGCAAGACAGTGCTTATATATTCAGTACTGGGTCCTGCAATAGCATAGAGATCTAAACTCTGAAGACAGGAGTGAATGCCAGGACTAGAGTTTCCACTCTGTCATTTATTTGAAAAGTGTGGACATCATTTAATTTCTAACACCTTAGCTTCTTCAACTATAACATGGAATCACTAATACTACTTAGCCCCCATTTTAGCATAATGATCTTAATGATCCTCAGCACAATTGAGGACAGTGTGGATGTTTATTAAGGGAATATGCTTTGGGCAGCTTTAAGAATGTGTCCTCTCTGTTAAGGGTATGTTGTGTCTTCATGGACTAAAGCATTTACCTTAACTGTACAACAACAATAAGAACATCACTACTCTGTGTTTCACATTAGTCCAAATACATCTATTAAAATAATTAGCCATGGATGCTAGTTAACTTGCTCACCAGGTAAAGGTGTGTGTCATCAAGTCTGATGGCATGAGGTGGCCTTCAGGAACCACATGGTGGAAGGAAATAGACATTCACTTCTGTGCTCTGGGAGTCAATGCAATAGTGAGGTACTTCCTGTTACTAGGAAGTCTTTTGCATTTTATTTAGCACTTTAGTGTTTAAAAAAATCCATGTTTTTAAAAGGTGTTTAAAAAATAATAAGCAGAAGTTGAACTTACCCATTAAACCTATTTTGTGATGTATTTTCTTTTCTTCTTACCTGCAGTTTAGAGTGCTCATTTTTGTTACTTGTTGGAAGGATGAAGTCATTATAATAAAAGAAAACATCCAACCTAATTTTATTTTTGTGAGAATTTATTAAATACCCTTCAGGTTGTATATGAAATATCCCAAGATAATTAAGTAAGTAATTTAAAAATCTAGTAACCACTCAAGATAATGTTAGTAATTCTAGATTAGAGTGGTGTCTGGAATATGCTAAGTGTCATAGTAAAGCACTGTTGAAATTCCAGCACTGTTGGAATAATCACAATGAGGAAGTTGGAATGTGGGAATCAGAGTTAATGTGATGAATTTGTCATGGATATGGGGGTCAGGCAATGAAATAACCTACAGTGGAGGGGCTAGGTCTCCCAAGGATGTGCATTTCCCAGAGAGACTGGAGAGAGTAAAGAGAAGTACTCATGTGGGCAGAAGCTACAACCCCAGAGGAAGATGGCCAGCCCATGGCTTCTGATCACAATGAGCCATCAGCTAAGAGCTGTTGAGGACAGATTGCAACTAATTAGTCCTGGACAACACACTTTATCCTGATAAATGGTAACTTCCTATGTCAGAAGCAACAAGGAAAAGAAGTCTTCCAACTTTGGGGGACACCAGAGAATGTCCCACACAGAGGTATTATATAGCATTGAGTGACTGAGGACTCTTTTAGGCTAAAGCAGACATTGAGTCTGAGGAAGCCAATGCTTATAGTACAGTACAGTCAAGTTTCTTTCTCAAATGGAGCTAAGGATACATTTATGGAGAACCTTTCCTCATTGTTTTTCAATGAATTCTCTGATGCTAGAGAACACCCATGCTTTAGGCAATGGAGAACCATGTTTCCGTTCTGCCTTTTGACTGACATATCTCCATAGATCTTTTCTACCCCACTCTAATCTGAATGTGGAAGATCAGGAAGCAAGCTGAACAAGCTAGAGCAGAGTAGGGAGCACCTAAGGGAGTCTGAAGATGTGTCCTAGGCACAGCTGCATTTGTGTTTGTAGGAATGGAAGGGAATAGGAAGAGAGGAAAGACAAGCTTCCAGTCAGACCTAGACATAGTAGAGCCTGAGTCCACACCTCCTGGATCAGATGCATTGATGCATCTCCTGCAATGTTTTCACGGCACTAATAACTGCAGACACACAGACACACACACACACACACACACACAGACACACACACACACACACACACACACACAGAGAGAGAGAGAGAGAGAGAGAGAGAGAGAGAGAGAGAGAGAGAGAGAGGCAGAGAGAGATAGAGACAGAGACAGAGAGAGAGAGAAAGACAGAGAGAGACAGACAGAGAGACAGAGAGAGAGAGAGAGAGAGAGAGAGAGAGAGAGAGAGAGAGAGAGAGAGAGAGAGAGGAGAGACAGAGACAGACGAGAGATGGAGAAAAAGAAAAGAAAATTTAAAAATTTATAATAGTCCCAATGGACATGGACTTTTAATCTTTCCACTACAGGTAAACCAGATGATCAACTTTAGGTTACAAGAAGGATGGTTATGACCTTGTAGCACACAGCTTCACTTGACTATTGGACCATTCTTACATCTTTCAAGCATGGACTCTAAGTATGTGTACACATAGAAATTATCTAGCTGCAGACTCAGTAAGTGATTTTGGTGTAGATAAATAACTATTGAATGTATTTCTGCATAGAAGATGATTATTTATTCATGTTTAAATAATTAAACAATTAAACACAGCAAGGTATCACAGCTCCTTCTAATCAGAGAGGTATCCTGGGTATTCTGGATGACTTTGAGCTGCACCAGCTCAAGGATCAGATGGTAGGATAAACTTGATGTTCTGTAAGCTCAGCTCCAGCTCTACCACTGTGTAAGTAAAATATTTACATATCAGACAACTTGGGTGGGTACCAAAGTTTTGTACTGCACATCTGCTAGGATTATTATAAGAACAAACTTTTCTTAATTCAAGAACAAAATCACCAGTATCATCTTTGATCCCCTTAATTTAGTAAATTAATTTATAAACCTAGCCAATTAGCAATGATAACGTTAAGGTTTTTGTAGGATTACTCCAAAAACTTGAGTGAAATTCTGCAGAGCTGGCAGTCTTCCCTTTCATATAAACAGCTTTGGCATAGATTATATACTTTATGATCCATTATAAACAACCCAATTAGAAGAAATACCTTGAGGTTTGACATTTATATTTATGAACCTCAAGCAGGGGCTTTGAACTCAAAATGTGGTCTATGAAGAAGGAAGAACTAATAGAAGCCTCTAAACAGAAACTGTTATCCACCAATAAGGTCTTAAATTTGACAATTAGGCCAGGGGGTGCTTAACAGGCTGAACAGCCATAGTTAAGACAAAAGTTGGGAATTTTTGACAAATATTTAGATGCTGCATATTTGAAGGTGAGAAAAATGGTATAATTAACTAGACATAAATGCCAAGTTGGTTTTTGTTTGAGCTAATTATTGACTTTTTAGTATATACTTATATGAATTTATATTTTGCACAATAGTCTTGGCATATTAGCAATTATAGAAATTAATTTGTAAATATAACTTTTCTGTTCCTGTCAGCTGTATTTTGTTACTCTATAAAGGAAATAATCCCAGGACTTAGGATAAGTACTGATATTTCTAAGCCAAAAGCACAGAAAAAAGTGAATAAAAATAATCTGTTATTTATGATTATATTATTTTTAAAACTCATGTTTCAAAAGAGGCATTAGAATCAAAGAATTCCTATTAAAATCTTCAACCAATAGAGGGTAGAATGTTGTAGCTTGTGCCCCATGTTTAAAGACCAGGCAATACAGTTTCATATGAAATGGGGAATTTTCAGTCAGAAATACCAGGACTTAATGAATGAGCTATGCCATTTATTGTGAATTATACTTAATTCTCTGGGCCTTGTTTTCCACATCCATAAATGGCTTAGTATTTATAGAGGTGTTAGAAATGTATAAAACAATACATGAATGCACATGAAACACTCTGACACATACAGAAAGGAGCTCTGTGGAGAGAGAGGTGTCTTGATTAGAGGTGTCAACTATTAGTCTATACCAATAGGTTATCAGTGGTGAGTTACTTTTAATAAAAATATTTATTTGACATACTTTGAGAGGGAGGGAGCGAGCGAGGGAGGGAGGGAGGGAGAGAGGGAGAGAGGTCGAGAGAGAGAGAGAAAGAGAGAGAGAGAAAGAGAGAGAGAGAAAGAGAGAGAGAGAGAGAGAGAGAGAGAGAGAGAGAGAGAGAGAGAGAGGAGAGGAGAGAGAATAGGCATTTGTGTGCCACAGCCAGCATGTGGAGGCCTGAGAATAACATTTAGGAGTCAGTTTTTGCCTGTCCCATTGTTTTGGGGATCCCAACTCAGGTCCTCAAACTCTCATGGCAAGGGTCTTTCCCACTGAGTCAGCTCTCTGGTCCCTGATGGTAAGTTTTATAGCAAAGCCTGGGAGCCGTTATTTATACTAGTTGAAACGCATGCATAGATGTAGAATTAGATTTAATCTGTTTCATCTTACAATTAATTCTCCCCCCACCTCTCTTGTATGTGTGTGTTCTATGCACATGTGTTACTACTCATGCCATGCTTAGTGTCCAGGAAGGATGTGGAATGCCCTATCACTCTCTGCCTTATTCCCGTGAGACAAAGTCCATCATTGAACCAGGATCTTAACATTTTGGCTAGACTGGCTGACAAGTCATTCTCCATAGCCCTCAGGCCTTCTTAAAATGTTTAACCCTTGGGCTTCATCTCCCTTGGTAGCTTTACACTCTTGTGTTTCACTGAACTTTGCATAGTCCTCCTAAAGTCAGCTCTGGACACATGGGAATCTTAGTTGTTATTGTTGTTTTGTTTTGTTTTTATTTTTTTTTATTTTTTTAACATAAAAGGTAATGATAGTAGTTTAGGAAGACAGCCACCACCAAATAGCATGGAAATGCTAACTTCCTTTCCCTCTGAGAACATTCACAATGCTTCTGCCAGAGATTTTTGAAGTAAAATCCAGAATCCACTAAGTCAAAACCCTTCCATAGCAGTTCACATTACATATTCATCTTCTAGCAATGAACCAAAAGCCAATTTTCAGATTGGTAAAGCAGGTATGACTATATCAAACAATGGATGAATGATTTATGAATGCACCCTTGCTTACTGGCTTCGTGGCTGCCTTGGTGCTTGTGTTATTTCAAGGTTTCTGACGTATGGTGTATGGCCTGTGTGCACCAGTTACCTGAGATCATTGATAGCTTTCAAGCTGTTGCTTTCCATTGTGGAATGAGAACACACTCTCCTTCAGGCCAGCCATGCTAGAGTACGAGACCCCTGGAGCGTGCAAAGTCAGCTTCCCTGCTGGAGAGGAAGCTGCTTAGGGATGAGTCACATGCAACTTGTTGATAGGGTGTTGACAAGGCTGCTGGAGATGAACCCCACACACCTCATCAGTGTGCTCAGGGGTCCCCCTTCTCCTTCTGTGCCTTTTCTTCTGTCTTGTCAATTGCTGTGATCTGAAGCAAGGGTACATTTGGATTGCCGTGGGTTTTACAAGGGCAGACTGAAAAAACATATACTGCCTGGAAATAAGAGAAAGTTTCTTCTTAGGTGGGATTCGTTCTCTGTTCTTTTTAAGTCAAAAATGAGTTAATGGAGGCCATAAAAGAAAGCCTTGGTCCTTGCTAAGGTTATAATTCCTCAGGGTGCAACTTTCAATTTTGATTAACAATAATGGCTCAAAAGTAAATGAGAGCAAAACCTAAAATGTTATGATGGAAGGAATATTTTTAATCTTTAAAAATTATAAGTTGTTGTTCCACTGAAAACACAATGCATCACATAAATTGTGGATGAAGAATAGAATTCAACCACTTTCCTAATATCTGCCTTTCTCTTTTCTGGATTTAAACTGATCCCTTAAATGGTTTACTTTTGACTTTGGTAATTAAACATCCTTGGTAATGAAGGGGCCATGGCCATTTGAAAAAGAGAAGGTAATACAAGAGGTATTACCTTTAGGAGTTTATGAGTCTAAAAGTCAGCATAATAAAACATCACGGTCTCCAAGGGAGCCCATGTAAATGTGTTACCTTAGCAGTTAAGTGGATAAATGACTTCCCTGCCTATATAGACTTTTGCACAGCTCCTACATACATCATGTAAATATATATTTACTAAAGAGACCTCAAAACTTTGCTTATTTAAAAAACATATTAAATAAATTATCTTGGTTCAGAAAATTACATTGGCACTACCAGATTAGCCTGTGGTATATTATTTAAATAGATAGTCTATGCTTCCATGAGGAATGAATGTGCTACTTCCATAATTTTAAAAAACGAGTAGGAAGAAAATAAAAATATCCATGCCCCTAAATTATGCAAACAGGAACTCAGATGCCTTTATGTCATACTAAATGGTTTTCCCCACCACGTGCAAGCCTCCTTGTGTGGGAAGGGGCTACATTCTATTTTTAAAGAATTGTTTAAAAAGAAAATGAATTTATTTCCTCAATGTGACCCAGGAAATTCTGCTTTAAAATCGTCTAAAAATATCTAAATCACTATCACAATGAGTTCTGGAAGACAGCACAGCCAATCACAAACCTCCTCTTCCATTTGCAGCATGGGTGGACAACATTCCCATTTCCACTTTAAAGTGAGGTGGAGTACCATGTCCTGCTCACCTGCACACTGTCTTCTCTTAGTTCCTTTAAACTTGAGGACAAACAGCAACTCGAAGGAGCTAAAGGAACCTGTGTGTAGAGGTGTACTCGAGTGTTAAGTTAACCCCCTTCATTAGGAGCGATGCGATCCGTTAATAGCCTTGAGTGTGTGAATGGGGAAGACAGAATGATGAGGTGAGGATCAGACCAAATTCATTCAGAATCAAATCTTGCAAATATACGAATTGCCTTGAAACCCTCCCTCTCCTCTTTCCTCTCCCTTCTGTTCCTGTGCTCACAAGTGACCCAGTTTACTAACATGTGAGCTGCTAGCCTCTGGTTTACGTTCCTCTTCAGCAAAGGGAGATCACAAAGGCATCGGCACAGAGAAGCCGCTGTAATCAGTCAAGCTGGAAGCTGACACACTTCTTAGAGTTCTGCTTGCCAAAAATAGGATTTCATCTGTTCTGGATTTTTTTTTTCCCACCTGAACCAGTTAGTGTAGTAAAATGCCAGGCTTTGAGAATTCTGGACTGGGGAACCTGAGGTTTCGGTAGGTGGCGCTTCAACACAGCCCACCTGCCTTGGCTTCCGCGGGGCTCTGATTGCTAATACCTGTAGTACATCAAAGAGGCTTGGCCCAGTTTGCCTGAACTGCAGCTAGGCCATGATCCCAGGCAAGAGATGTCAAATGTAGGGGGGGGGGGGGGGGAATCTATTCAGAAAAAAACAAAACAAAATAAAAAAAATCCACGTGTTTGGTCATTGTCTTTAAACCTGTGCACATATGTGAACACACGTTCATACCTGTATTGGCTCTGCTTCTTAAGCTGAACGCCAGTGTAAATGGATTTTAAAATATCAATGATTTATAAGCTTTATTTTAAGGGGGGTAAATCTGTGAAGTTTCAGTAATATTAGCTTCTGTTTTTTATCTTTGATTGGGTTTTAGAGTCATGTTATGTTTATTGTGCTATTTTCCCCCTTAAAAAGCCATCCTGAAATATTTTAATGCTTAGTAGGTTTTCTCCCCAGATATTTAACTATTTAGATAAATGACTGTGGGAAAGTGCCAGTATTTCTGTGTCTAAGAAATAAAAATCAGCAGAAGGGACTCTCCCCAGCAATGTTCCCTAACACAGCCATAAGCTGACATAAACCAGGATGATTAAGTGGACAATAAGCTACGTGTCATTGGCGAACAGGAATAGGGATGCCTGGAGAGAGAGACACTCTAAAGGGATTCACTGTGCTAGGAAAGATCCCTATGGTCCATTGACCTAAAGATATCTGCGAACTTCAGCCTAGAGAGGCTGTGAGGGGATGGGGAGCCGGCGCAGCACCAAGAAGCCCCTGTGTGTCAGAACGACTAGAGGCTTGCAGCAAGTCCTTTACCACCGACACCTTTCCCGGAAATTCTACAGAGCCCTGTCTCTGCTACTTCTGACTACTGTGTAATCAAGTCATGCCATACCAGTCACTTCTAAACGTACGATGTAGAAGGAGATTGTTTTTTCATTTGAAAATCCCGTGAAATGGGAAAACTCCCTGAGCCCTCTTTTTGATACAGTCTTTGCCTTTCAGTCTACTGCTTTGGATTAAGTTAATTTAAAATACACACTTTAAAGTTATTAGACAGAAAAAGCAAACAAATGCAAGTCGCTTGCATGACGATTTTTTGACACATTTGACTATGTTGGTACAGTTACATATGAAAGTATAGGTTTGTGACTACTGAGAAAATAAAATCATCAAAAGTATAAAAGAAATAACTAAAGATGGGTTTGTTGCTTCTAGGTTATATGCTGTCTGTTTTGTAATTCACAGAACTTTAAAATGTTAGCAGAAAGGTGCATTTGGGGTTATGTTATATTTCTAAAAACTTTCAAAGAATGAAGCACAGTGAATTTTAGAATAATCAGTGATTTCAACATTGAACATGGTTTTCCCTCTTGAACAGAATAACACAAAGAAACTAAATGTCAGCTGTATCCTCGAACTTCATCTGGATTTCTTGTTAGAATTATCACATATTTGAAATAAAGGGACTCATGTGATTTGTGAAACTTCTCTTTTGACTGTGAGATGTTGCTTAGCTTTTCTCTCTGAGAAACCCGCCTTTCTTTGGCCCACGCCTCTTCTTCGGGTATTAATGTTCCCATTTCTCCTCTGGATGTTTTCGTACGTCTTTCTTGTAAGAGAGAAGGAAAAATGTGTCCCCAAATTTCACAACTCTGTTACTTGAATATATCGAACAGCCATTGCTTCGTTGACTTTTCATAACATTCTCGAGGTTAAAAGGCAGTCACAACCGGCAGGCCAGCTCTTTGCTGATCCCTCCTCTAAATTCTTTTTCTGCGTTCAGCTTCCCACGTCCCACCCCAAACAAATCCACTTTATTTTCAGCAGTAGTCAGGTTGAAAATGAAGCCCTCAGGAGGTTTGCTTCCTCCTTACCCTGAAGGTTTCAGGCCACAGAATGCCAGCAGAAAGGATGGGACTGCATGAGGCCCCTTTGGCAGTCTGTCATCCAGGAGCTCCCATCCGGGCCCCTGCTGCGCTCAGAGTCTGGCCTCCTCCCCAGCAAAGGGCCACACGGCTCGGGAGCCCAGACACGGGAGCATCTGATGCGAGACTGGCCTAATGAAAGTCCAGCATGGGGCTAAATGAGTTTCCACCAGTGCGGGGTGAGGGGCTAATGACGAAGCGCTCCCTGGGCTGCACAGTGCTGGGATCTTTGTCAGGGCATATGGCAGTTGGCCCTGTGCCTCGCTAAGTGGTTTCCTGTTAGATTTATCCCCAGAACGTTCTCTTCCTGGCCTCCCTCCCCGGGCTCCTTTGGCCTCTCCTCTTCCCTTCCTGGGCATTCCAATGGTCTCTTGGTGGGATTCTTGCACCACCAATACTTAGTGCTGTGTCTTAAAATGTGGGCACAAGGGCCGAGAAAGAGAAGAGAGCATTGGCAGTTAGACCCACTGGGGGTTTTCTTTCACTTGCAGCTTCTAGCTAAAGCATACATTTCTCAGAACCAGGGGGCAATCACCTCGAAATTCGTTGAACACAGTAATGTGGACAAAAGTCTTCCTTTCTCCTGTGGTTTTCCTTCCCTCCATTTTCATAATTCCTTTGCTTACAAGTTTTAGATTAATTTAATTCTGATCTATACTCAAGTCCAAGGCAGAATAAGAATAACTTTGACTTTTTTTTTTTTTAACTAGGCTTGTCTTCAGTGTATCATAAGTGACAATAAATTTGGGGAGATTCTCCTCTATAGGCAAATTTGCAAGGACATGTGGTGGTATATTGTGTACCCTAATAAACTTGCCTGAGGATCAGATGACAGAGCCAGGCACTAAATTAGACACAGAGGTCAGGCAGTGGTGGCACACACCTTGAGATCTCATGCCCTTGCTTGGGAAGCACACAGGTCTTTAATCCCAGGAAGTGATATGGCAGGGCAGAGGAAGGTGTATAAGGCATGAGGAAACAGGAACTCACTCTCTTTAGGGTGAGAATTTCGTAGAGGTAAGAACTAGTGGCTGGCTGTTCTGCTTCTCTGATCTTTCAGCTTTCACTGTAATATCTGTTTTTATTATTATTATTATTATTATTATTATTATTATTATTATTATTATTATAAGACCATCTAAGATTTGAACAACAAGGACAAGTTTGGGTTTTGGGAAGTGAGCTTTGCTTTGATACAGGTAGCTGAACATCATTGTTTGAATTGTTCTGGGGGGAAATTCCTACCATAAATATTATAGCAATATCCAAATCCTATATGTTTCTTAAATATACATTTTACTTTTCTAAATTATATAAACTCATTAAATATAGATAAAACCAATGCCAGCTTGGGTATTTTAATATTGCCTACATGGACTAGTAGTTAAATGTGGTTTCTTTAAGTATGTAATGTGTTCCTACACCCATTTGTGTTCTGCTTGTTAAATTATAGAGGAGTTGAAGGCTAAAGAACATGATTATGAGAAGTCTGGTCTCGTGTTTCGCCCTCTACATTAGTAAAAGCTCACACATCTGAGAGCAATGGGATTAGGCAGAAGATCCTAAAGCTGAGAAATCTTGATACTTCAATTTGACAGTTTAGTTCTAAGCTCGCTCTCTCTCTCTCTCTCTCTCTCTCTCTCTCTCTCTCTCACTCACTGTCATTAAACTTACACTTCTGACAGAAAACTTCAAGACTTAAATACAATGTGAAATATGCTCTAACCCAAATACAAGTCGTCCTTTCATAAACTCACTCTGAAGGATTCTAAATGGAGTCTCTTAACAGTCACATGCTCTCCACTGAATGAACCCATTCGCTGCAAGGCTACAAGTTTCCATGGGCTCCAAGAGCTCCCCCATGTCAGCCAGGAGGTCACTGATAGGATCTAGCTGAGATTGTTTTCTTGTAATTTGCATAGTGCAGAAATACCACCTCGTTCCATATGCCGTATGCCCCATTTTAATTTATTCCCATGACAGGAACTCCATTAATATAATTTTGGAACAAAGTGAGTGATAGGAATTTTCTGTGTCACTGAAAACTAAGCCTGCTTTCTTCTTAAGCAAATATTGCTTTAAATGTGCAGGAGAGGAGCTAGGGAGTGGCTCAGTGGTAAAGGGCTTGCCGCACAGGCATGAAGAGCTGGGTTTGAATCCCCAGCACTCCAGTAAAGCCAGGAATTAGAAATACATGCCCACTCCTATTCTGGGGTAGAGAAGAGGTAGGTGGATCCAGGGGCGTATAAGTCAGACTGTTTAGTATAAATGCTAAACTCCAAGTTCATTGAGACACCTTCTCAAAAGCAAGGTTAAGAATAACAGAGAAAGATGCCTTTATATACATATAAAAGGGGAGTCCACAAGCAGGTGCACACACACACACACACACACACACACACACACACACACACACACACATGAGAGAAAGAGAGAGAGAGAGAGAGGGAGAGAGAGAGAGAGAGAGAGAGAGAGAGAGAGAGAGAGAGAGAGAGAGAAATTCTGGTTATTTTTAGAATTTAGTACATTCTAGTTTACATTTATTCTCATTGCAAACTATTTACAAAGTATTTTTAATTCTGTGATATTAAAATAAATAATAATAATTTCCCTGTATTGTGTTTTTGTATAGTGTAAATATTTTTCTTAAAGCTGTGTTCTTTTTTTTTTTCATATGGTTTTGAGCCTTGGTTTACATCAAGAATATAACTTCTGGTGGCATGTGCCTTTAATGCCAGCGCTGAGGAGAAGAAACAAATGGATCTCTGTGAGTTTGAGGCCATCCTGTTCTATATAGAGACTTCTAGGATCAGGGCTACATATAGAGATCCTGCCTCAAAAAACAAAAAGACTGAAGAAAGAAAGAAAGAAAGAAAGAAAGAAAGAAAGAAAGAAAGAAAGAAAGAAAGAAAGAAAGAAAGGCCACCTCTCATTCTATTGCTATTGTTCCTTTTAATGTTCTTTTTTAATTTCCAGAGAAGTGAGGTAATGCAGAATAAGAAATATAAAATAAACTGAAAAGACATTGAATCACCATGACAATAATGTCAAGTTTTTTCGCCTCAAAGGAATACAGCATTATCCAAAATTCTAATAACCAGCAGATTTTGGTCTAGTTTGTGGCAGACATGACTTTCCATCTTCTGTTCTCATTATCATAGCGTTACTGATGTTTACACAGTGCTGGGCACAGGTACGAAGCATCACGAAGTGGAAAGACACACAGACACGGAATCTTCTTGGCTTTGGATCCTGAGGGCTTTGGACTGTGCACTCATTCTGTCTTTGATATCTAATCTCTCTGAACCACAGTTTTAGACTAGACAAATTTGGGATCTAGAGAGGAAATTTTCTGTCTTATCTCAAGTGTTAGCACCTGGATCAACTATCATTTGCAGGGGTCACCTTGTTGATGAAAAGGCAGTGAGTGCTTCTGTCAGTAGGTAGATAATGTAAGTCACATGGGGCCAGGCCACCTACACAGCCCCTACCAGGATGGTCTTAATGGTTAACCATTAAATTAGATAGTATTTTGATTGTGTGATTTGGACCTCTTTAGCTATTGATACTCCTCACAATTTTTGGATGATTAAGATCTTGTGATGGTTAATTCATATTGCTAACTTGACTGGATCTAGATTTACCTAGGAGGCCAAGACACATCTCTATATGTGACTGTGAGGGTAACTCAGAGTGGATTAACTAAGAGAGAATGCCACACTGGTTGTGGAAGGCAGTATCCCATGAGTTGGGGTTTGGATGGAATACAATATGGAATAAGATAGGTATTTATCTTTCTGCTTCCTGATTCACCAAAATGTGAGCAAGCTTTCTGGAGCCACCTGCCACCAGTCCTTCCCTGTTATGACTGCATCTCCTCAAAGAATGGTCCAAAACAAACCTTCATACACATTAATTCCTGCTGAGTGTCTGACATCAACAGTGAGGAAAGTAATTGAAATTGTCGTCCAAGAAAAAAGCAATGCAGAGCAAAGCCCAGTGTCCGCTAAGTCACACCTGCTTGCCATCTGACCACATATATACAAATCGTTAGCATACTAAATGTAAAGAGCACTTATTCAATTATTATAGGAAAAGCAGATCTGTGGTTTTAAAAGTAAGTAGGAATTTTCTTTTTAGTGAACGCATTTTTTTCTCTGTGTGCACATATGCATGAGTGTGTACTTGTGGAGAACAGAGGTGGGCTTCAGGTGCCTTCCTTGATCACCTTTCTCTTCATTTTTTTGATACACAGTCCCTCACTGAACCTAGAGCTTGCTGTTTCATCTAGGCTGGCTGTCAAGTCCTATGGAATCTTCCTGTTTCTGTTCTTTATATGTGTGGTTGGGATCTGAAACCTGGTCTTCATATTTGTGTGGCAAGAACTTTACATGCAGAACCATCTTCCCAGACCTTTAAAGCGTATTTGCATGTAAGCCATATAGTTTCTGAAGCTATCTGTAGAAAATCTGATAGACAATCTCTAGTTCATCTTTTTCTGCTGATCAGATCACTTCTCATCCTCCTGTGGAGTCCTAATCACTTAGAGTGCTTGGACTATTAGCCAAGAGACCTAAAATGTGTGTTAGCTTTCTCAATAGCTATCATGGAAAAAAAATAACATTTATACATATATACTGCCTCTTATTTGAAATTTATAGAAATACATATACTTAATAAACTTCTAATACTTTGAATAAGTAATAGAATATGTCAGATTCATATCCTGGCAAAGTCTTTGTCCCTCAATTATATATGTAATATAATTATACATTAATATATAAAGATACATAACAAGTGTTGAAGTTGATTTTGTTTTTGAACTTTTGCTTTGTAGAGACATAATATTTACTCTAAATAAAGCTCACATCCCATAGTATTCTATAGATAAATATACAAATAAAACCTTTGAATATATTTATACATATGTATATATTGACTTCTAATTCTAAAGAAATAATACCTCAGTTATGATGACCTAGTGATTGTCCTTACACTAGGCTTAAGTTCTTAACATTGATAACCCAATTAGAGAGGAATTATTACACATTTTGAAACTGTACTTTTAAGAACTTGATATATGATAACCAAGGAAACATGAATTTTAAAAAATTTATCTGTCTGCATGTCTATCTGCACTTGAGGTTTTTTTAATTGAAATTAGATTCTTTCTCATATATATATCCTGATTATAGCTTCCCTTCACACCACTCCCCCTGGTTCCTCTCCACCTCCCCTCCTCTCTGGATCCACTCCTTTTCTGTTTCTCATTAAGAAAGAACAAGCTTCTAAGAGATAACAAACATGACAAAATAAAATATTATAAAATGAAGCAAAATCTTCCATATTGAAGAGGAGTTTTCATTTTAGTGGCCAGTTGCTTTAAATTCTACAGCTTGGTCAAGTTGTAATCCTTTCTTCTCTGTGAGAACAAACTCCTAGATGTCCTAAAAAAAAAACCAATTCATGTAATTGGAAGATCATGAGCAATTCTAAATGCAGTAAAATTGTTGGCAAAACACAGGGGACAAAAACTGAGTCTGCACAAGTGGAGAAAGTGTGAAGAAAATGTTGCTCTGTGCTCCGTAGCTGCTGATGGAAGCAAAACTCATTTTCCCTGTTGAAAATCACAGGTACTCACATCGAAGTACAGTTTTAATTGCTAGCAATATAGAAATACATTGATCTGCTACATGTGAATTTATAACAATTAATTTCAGATCGATAACACTAAGTGATATCAATAATTCATGCTAAAGTGGTTTTAGACCAGTTACATGATTTGCTTCTCAGGTGATAGAAAACTCTTACCAAGGTAGTGTGCCAAGGCAGGTGGGCGTAAGGAGAGACAGGGAAGGCATGGGAAATTCCCAAACCACAGTCATTGAACAAAGGACTCTGAGAGCACACTTCCATGGTATGGAAATGTAACAGATGTTCATGCCTCAGAACTCCATATTTGGACTGAGGTATCTTTAATAACTAACTTTTATAAGGTACATTTTTCTTACTATTTTTATTTTCTGAAATTACATGTTTTTTTTGCTGCCCTGGCAAGTTGAGGTGATCTCATCCACTAGAACACTACCACATATTAATTCCTGGTTACAAATTGCCTGTTCATTAAGAATCTCTAAGAAAGATCTAAATGTGTCTTTGTTTTTAAGGTAAATTATTTTCTACCATTGACCATAATATTTACAAAGTTCATTTCAAGTTTTGTTTTTAAGCATGTTTTTCATATAGACCACATTTTTTCCCACTTAGGAAAATCTACATATTGCTTTATGGATGGAATACCATTATCTGCTTTCAGCCTGGAATTCTATATTTGGGATAAGCATACCTGGTAGTAAATATCTTGTTAACCTGAGTCCTGGAAATATGACATTTGCTGTTTATAAGTTGAGAGATTTCATAATTTATATGTATTGATGGAGGGTATTTCATGGCAAAATATCCTGAGACTTCATTACCTCTCATCTGGGGCTTCTGTGTACTTGAAATATTAAAGTCATTCTCGTGACAGGTTTTATGCTCATGTGTTGAATGTAAGCATGTTGTAGTAGCACAAGTACCATAAACCACGTGACTTGTGGTGATTTCTTTGAAAGCAAGGCTAACATGGCCACATTACATCTCCATGCTCACAACTGTAGCATTCTGCCTGGGGGGCATGTGAATGAACACTATTATTCAAAACTATGAAGGACACCTTTGCTTTCATGTTCCAGGTATAACAGCAAACCTTTGACATTGACACAGCAGCTGAGTTTGGGTTTATGTAGTACTCACTGGCTTATATATAACATGTCTTTAGAAGCTGCGTAATGTAGCCCCATCTCCCATTTTCTTGAAAAAGCAGCGCTATCTGTATTCCATTCCTGGGCTGTTTGCAGCTGGTATTCATTCTAAGACAGAGAGTTCAGTATTAGGGAAAGGCTTTCAGAAATTATCAGTAAAGAAGCAAGACACAAAATGTGCAGTAGTCTAAGTTTAGGGAATTCATACTCTTCCCTGCTGTGACAGTTTGAATGGGGCTCTTCTCGTGGAATAGGTGCTTTTCTACAGTGTATTTTCTTTCTGTTCTCATTACTGCTGTCACTCATTGTTCAACAGCAAAAAATTGCTAAGTATAAAACTAAAGTCTGAGACCAAGAAAATGCTCCTGAAGAACTTCAGAGTCAAAGTCACTTCTCTACTAGATTACAGTTTAATTTACTGACTTCACCCTGTGGGAGCTGGCTTGTTTTCCAAGTCTAAAGCGCTGCTTTTGTAACATGTTTTCAGTTTTCTGAGACTGTCTAAATGAGCACACAGGACACGATTGTTTCATGTTGTGGAGAAAACTCACTCCAAATGAGCTGTGCAGTGTACTACAGAGATGCAGACACGCTGTATGGGTAGGTCTCAGCTCAGACGCAGAACACATTCTCCTGTTGTTTCTTTTTAATATTTACACAAGTTTAGTCCAGATATTAAGATGACAATGTGATCTAGATTCTCCATGACTCCAGACCCTGACCATGTCCTCAGTCAAGCATGAGACTGACACAAAATCTGTTTTTATTTATTTATTTACTTACTTACTTACTTACTTATTTATTTAAAAAAGAAAACAAAACTTTGGCTAACCATAGGTGGTTCTCCTTTTTTTAATTCATTCAATTAAATTTGCTTTCTTCTATGAGCCTGATGGAACAGGTTCGGGATACGTATAGAGTAAACAGCAGTCATGACTGTGTGATGGTTAACTTTCATGGTCAACTTGACTGGATGCAGAATCACTGTGGAAACAAACCTATGGTATATTTAAGAAGAAGTTTCCTGAAAGATTTATCAAAAACAACAGAGGAAAAAAATGAAGACCCGGCACGAATGTGAGCAACACATTTTCTTTTAGCGCAGGTCTTTCAGTGACTTGGAGAAAGTGAACTGAGCACCAACCACAGTATTTCTCTGTAATCCCTGACTAAAGACATGGTGTGACTGGCTGCCTTGCATTCCTGCAGTGTGGTGCCTTCCCTACCATGACATACCATCTAACTGTGAGCCATGATTAATCCTTCATGCCCTAAATTTGCTTCCGTGGGGTGTTTTGTCACAATATGAGGAAGTAATTATTACTAGGGGTTTAACACCCTCAATTTGAGATTAGACGATATGTTGTGACAAGTAAAATGCTGATGAGAACTTAAAAATAATTTTACAAGTTTTATGCACACTGAAAAGACTGTTAAAAGTCTCAGCTGAGCAGTAAGGTACATTTTGAGAATCAGGTTTTTGTATCTCATGGAATTTTATTTAGAACTTATAGTTACCCACTTATGAACAGAGAGAGGCTATCAAATACAGAATGTGTGACTCCATTGCATCATTTTAACGCAAGCATAAATATTCTAGAAAATTGATTTTCATTTAAAAGAAATCAAAGCTGAATGATTTTCTTATTTATAAAGAATTACAAATGATGCTGGAGTGGCTGGTCTAGAAAGCAAGTTCCAAGACTCATGACAACACAGGGCAGCCTGGTCTAAAGGGCAAGTTCCAGGACTCATGACTACACAGGGCATCCTGGTCTAAAGGGTAAGTTCCAGTAGTACTCATGACTCCACAGGGCAGCCTGGTCTAAAGGGCAAGTTCCAGGACTCATGACTATACAGAGAAACCCTGTCTCAGGGTAAAAAAAAAAATAGTCAAATCTTTGACACAGTATCAGATAAAAAAATTCAACACCCAAGTGAAAAGTATACAACATTAATAAGTAGGATTTATTCCTGACCTGCAAGGACGGCTCAACATAGGCAAGAATAAAGGTTCTGTGTCATCCAGGTGAAAGGTAAATTTATAACAGAGCCGCAATAGGAGCAAATAATTGATGAAATTCAACATCTTTTCATGAAGAAAACATATCAACAAACTTAATGAAGGGATGTCCCTCAGCATAATAAAAACCAAAGGTGCCCCACACTCATCTCAAGAACATCACTAATTGAACTCAGGGAGGTTTCAACAACAAAAATTGGGGACATGAAGTTGATAGAGACAGATAGGCTGAGGGGCACAAAAGTTTGTTGGAAAGAGTTAGTGGTAGATGGACATGATCAAAATACATTGTTTAAACACATATAATTTTCAAAGGATAAATATAAAATATAATTTAAAAATACTAATAAAGGAAATTGAAGAAGATCCAAACAATAGAAATAGATGCAAGTTCATAAAGCAGATGAATTATTTTTGCTAAAATGTGAACACTGCCCAAAGCAATTGGATTCAGTGACACAGCTATCAAAATTCCCATGTCACTTTTCTAGCATAGGGTCTTTAAATCTGTGTGAAATGTGCAAACAAACAAAAAAATAAATACGAATAACTAAAATGATTGTAAGCAAAGCAAAAAAAAAAACACAAGAAAAACAATCTAATGCTGCAGTATTAGACAACCTGGTTTAAAAATATATCACAAAGTCACAGTCATCAAATATGCATGGTGTTAACACAAAAGCAACCTACAGAGTGATGGAACAGAACAGAAAGCAGAAATAAGTTCACTTGCTATTTGACAGAGGTACCAAGAACACAGAAAGGGGAAGGGTCTTTTTAATAAATTGCATTCGCAAGACTAGATATCTGTGTGTAGTAGAATTAAATTGGAAATTTACCTCACACCATATATAAAAATCAATTCAAAATGGATAAAAGACTACAGAAACTCTAACAAGAAAAAAACAAAACTTCAAACCCAAGGGCTTGATGATAACTTTGGTGATAATACTTCAGGAGTATAGTCAACTGAAGCAAAAGGAAGTGAAAAAAATGCATAAAACAACAAACCAACAAAGACAACTTCTGCATACCGAAGACGATAATACAGTGGAAAGGATACATTGAGGATGAGAGAAAACAGTGAGACATCTGTAAAGGGCTTGTCTGATAAGGGATGAATAACCCCAATATGTAAGCAAGAACTCAATAGGTCAACAAACAAAGACAAAGTGTGTAAAAATATTTAATTTCAGCTCTCCCCCATACATCTCTCTCTCTCTCTCTCTCTCTCTCTCTCTCTCTCTCTCTCTCTCTCTCTCTGTGTGTGTGTGTGTGTGTGTGTGTGTGTGTGTGTGTGTGTGCATGTTTTGTTAAGTTTTGTTTTGTTTTGTTATGCTTGGTTTTTGTTGTACATAGTTGTGTTTTGCTTGAGATTTAGCCTACTGTGTATCTCAGAATGGTTTCCAGCTTGAAGGGCTCCTGCACCTGCCTCCTGAGTGCAGGAATTACACACATGCAGTGACACACCTCACCGAATAGGTATTTCTCAAAACAAAACATGCATTGGCAAATACATGTTTGAGTTGTTCCCATGGTGTTAATCACTAGAAAAATACAACTTCAAACCAAAACCAGAGGTGTTGCTTATTTGTCTCCTTGTTATTACAAATCTGACAGAAGCAACTTCAGGAAGTGACTGTTTACTTTTCCTCCCAGTTTGAGAATACAGTTCATCATGACAGGAAAGTCATATGACCGGGAGTATGAGGATGCTGAACTCCTGTATCCACACTCAGGAAATAGAGGGATATGAATGTGAATGCTCAGATTGCTTTGTCCTTTTTATTTAGTCTAGTGCTCCAGTTGATGGAATGATACCATGCAAGTTAAGGTAGGATTCCCCACCTCAGTTATCCTAATCTACATTATCCCTCATGAGTGTGCCTGGAGCCTTGTCTGCTAGCTGGTTTTAGATCTTATCATTGTGATGATCAACATTAACCCACTTGAAATATCACTTGTCATCCATTGAAATATCTATTAGCAAAAAGACAATAACATGTTAGAGAAGATGTGGAGAAAAGGGAACCCTTCCTTGTACACTGATGGCAGAGATAAAGCTAATAGAGCCATTCTGGAAATGGTATGAATAATCTTCAAAGATTAAAAAAGGATCTGTTGTGTAATATAAGCAGCCTCACTCCTTTATACAAAAGAAATGAAATCAGTATGTCAAGAGATATCTACAATCCCCAGGTACATTATAGAAATACAATAGATTAAAAAAGAGAGAGAAAGAATCAAATTAAGTTGACTGGTAAATCCATTAAAAATGTAAAAAGAAAAAGGTCCATCTACACATAGTAATACTTTATATGCCTTGAAGAGAGATATTTTGTCATCTGAGACAAACTGGATGAATCCAAGGGCTTCAGAAAAGGCTCAGTGGTTAAGAGTGCTTTCTGCAGTTTACAGAACATGACGTATAGATGGCTCACAACTGACTGTAACTCCAGCTGTAGGGGATCTGACACCCTCTTTCTGGCCTTCCTGGGTGTTCACACATGTGTGCAAGTTACTCATGCACAGACACACATACTGTCTTAGTTATTTTTCTATTGCTGTGATAAAACATTATGACCAACTTATAAAGGAAAACATTTAATTTGGGGCTTATGGCTTCAGAGGGTTAGTGTCCATGGTGGCAGAGCAAAGGAATGGTGGCAGGAGCCGCTGAGACACACCAGCAATTGTGATGGTCTTTTGAAACCTCAGAGCGTGCCTACAGTGACACATACATAACTGTTTTACTAGGTTAAAGTTAAAATCTTCCTTTTGTTTAGAAAGAAACGGGGAAGTGATTCAGGAATGTCTCTGTATACTGTGAAAATATATTTCTCTGATTGGTTGATAAATAAAACTGTTTGGCCTATGGCAAGGCAGCTTAGATATAGGGGGAAAATCCAAACAGAGAGAGAGGAAGGAGAAAGGCAGAACAGAGGAGACACTGCCCAGCTGCTGCCATGAGAAGCAAGATGTAAGCCACGAGCCATATGGCAAAGTATAGATTTATAGAAATGGGTTAATTTAAGATATAAGAACTAGATAACAAGAAACCTGTCATGGCCATAGTTTAAAAATAGTATAAGCCTCTATGGGTTTGCTTGGGTCCAAGTGGCTGAGGGATGGTGGGTGAGAGAGATTAGTCCTGACCATGAGCCAGTGGGACACAGAAAAATGTTCAGCTACACACACACACACACACACACACACACACACACACACACACACACACACAGACACCCGTCCTCCAGCAAGGCTACACCTTCTAATCCTTCCACTAGATTTCTACCACCTGGGACCAAGTATTGGAACGTATGGGCCCCTGAGGGCCATTCTCATTCAAGCCACCACACACCAGAGAACCTCACACTAAGGGACATAACAGGCACAAAAAGAAAAGTGCTGCGCAACCTCACTTTAGATGTAGAATCTACAGGGAAAGAGGGAGATGAGGAAACAGTGAGGCACTGCTCAGAGGTTGTAACGTTTCATTCAGACAAGAAAAATGAGTTATGTAGATCTATGTGGAGGGCAGTGACTATAGTCAATAATAATGTATTGTGTACTTAAAAGCTGCTCAGTGTAGGTCTTACATGTCTTCTATACATACACATGCATGTGCATGTACATACATACTGTACATATACATGCACATAAATGCACACACATGCTATGGGATGTTCTGTAACACATTTGATGGCAAATGTGTTAATAAATAAAACACTGATTGGCCACTAGCCAGACAGGAAGTATAGGCAGGACTAACAGAGAGAAGAATTGAAGGAACAGGAAGGGAAGAGGGAGACTGCCTGCAGTCATCATCAGGACAAAGAAGATGTAAGGTACCAGTAAGCCACAAGCCACGTGGCAAAGTATAGATTAATAGAAATGGGCTGAATATAAGAGTAAAAGCTAGACAATGATAAGCCTGAGCTAATGGCCAAGCAGTTTAAATTATATAAGCGTCTGTATGTTTATTTTATAAGTGGGCTAAGAAACTGCCGGGGCTTGGCGGGCCCTGGAGAGAACACTCTCCAGCTACACACACATGTTAACAAGAACATACACATAAACACTCAAATATAGTAGACACACATGCACATATATGTGCACATACCACACAGATAAGAAATATTGATTTGATTGCTTATGGTATTCATTTAATAATATATACTTATACAAAAATGTCACATTAGATAACATGTTTCTAAACTTGGGCACAGTGGCTGTGCCTTAATCTACTACTATCTCAACCAGCAATGGCAACTCTGCAGTTACTGGCTTGCTTCTAGCAGCGGCCTGCCTGCTCAGGGCGTGTAGCCTGGCAAGAATTCTGCTCCTGTAGGCACTGTCCCTGTCACTACCATTAAAGTTACCTCTAAATAAATCTCTATTGTTCTGAATAAAAGACTTGAGATCCAAAGGCTAGGGTGAAACCCTGTGAGCTCAGAGGGTCTGAATAGCAAGTAGCTAACTCTCTCTCCTTGCTGACATACACAGAAGACCCATGCCTCCTCAGCTTTGTCAAATCAGAAATACCTGTGCTACTCTTAAACCCCACCCTACTCTTCCTGTGTCTCTCTACCTCTCCCGGATGCCCTCTGAGGCTATGATCACTTTCTGTCACCTAGTTGCTAATGCAGCCTCCTGACTCAAGGTTTATTTTATTTAATTAACACAAATGCAAACTCAGGGTTCACAGTGTGATCGAATATCCCTCAACGTTAACATATAATTTTAGTTTTGAATCAATTCTATATCAGTAAAACTGGAGAGAAGTTTATAATATAACCCTGTGACTTACATGAGTATTCAAACTTTGCTTCCATTTTAAGTGGAATACATTACATTTTGTAGCACCTGAACACCAGCAGAGTTGAGCTGGCATTCAGCAAGAACTGCGCATACATGTTAGATTTTATGGCGCCTTTCTTTGGACAGAGCATCATTTCCGCATGTGGATCACACTTCACTATGACTTCGTCTCTAGTCCTGGTTTCAGTTCATGTCCCCCTTCATCCTAGAAAAGCTACAGTTTGGAAAATGTTCTAATGTGTCAAGAACTGTGATTAAGGGATATCAAATCCATCACTTTGTCAGTTCCACAAGTACAGGATGTAGGAGTTATCATGTCCACTTCAGAAAGATGGAGCTATGAAAACAGTAACTGCTCCACTTACCATCATGTTTAAGAAGTAGGAGATCCCATTTGATCTTAAATTAAATAGAAAAATGTATTCTTTAACCATTACTTTGTTCTTAGCTAAACTTGTCTTGGTAAATTTTAATCTGAAGACAAGGTTAGGGCTGGGGATATAGCTCAGTAGAAGATTGTTTGCCTAGGCCTTTGTACACATACGTGCACACATATGTTAACAAGAACATACACAGAAACACTCAAATATAGACCAGACACACATGCACATATATGTGCACATACTACACACACACACACACACACACACACACACACACACGAGGGGGGGTTAAAAATACAGCGAAGGGGTTAAAACTAGATTCTTAACTAATTTTAAAATTGCAAATAAGCAATCCTGGAATGGTGGCATATGCTTTTAGTCTCAGCACTGAAGGGGCAAAGGCAGGCTACAGAGCGAGCGAGTTCCAGGACAGCCAGGGCTAGACAGAGAGACTCTATCTCAAAAACAAAACAAAACAAAACAAAGGCAAATAACCACACAAGAACTTGTGAGTCTGAGCAAATTATTAGGAATGTTCTGGCATCTGTTAAGCAAATGATTGTCAAACTTAAAATCCATTACAAAAGCTTTTAGTTGCTTATTCAGTGAATGCTGATGTTTGCCCATGAAAATTATGAGTGAGGAAGACAGAGGAGAAATATTTTCTTAATACTGCACTTTGGAAAAGGTCAAATAATCCAATGTCCTCAGGTTGATTTTAAATTATGAGTAGTTCTACAGAGAATATATGGCAGACATTCTGTATGAAGTGTTCTGATTCAATTGAGACTAAGTATGTGCCGGCTGGGACTGTAAGGACAGGGATCTTAGACAGAGAACATAAATGTTGTGTTTTACATTTAATAGTCATGCAAATTTGACATCCAAGTTTCTTTCAAAGTAACATTTTATGATCAAAATTATTTAAAATATTACTCTTCACATGCCTGCTCTCCAGTGCTTGGGAGGTAGAGGCAAGAGGATCAGGAATTCAAAGACATCCTTGTCTACATTGCAAGTATTATGACAGCCTGGGCTACAGAAGAATGTCTCTCAAAAACAAAACAAATTACTAAAATTCCCTTGTTAGATATTGGATAGTTATTGATGACTCAGCAAGCTAAACATCCTTATTCTGTGGAAACTAGGCATGCCTCCTTATGCTGTGAGAAAGAAAATACCTTCAGAAGGTATTGTCAAACCTGGGTACAGCCAGGAGTAAGCATCTACTCTTCTATAAAAATCATGTTTAGAAAGTCACAGGTTTTATTTGAATAGGAATAGATGTGTTTTTTTTTTTTTCTTTTTTCATCACAGTAGCAAAATACACAAGGTAATCCAGTTAAAAAGTAAGAAAGAATTATTTTGGTTTGGGAGGTTTCAGCTTTAGTCCAAGAGGAGGCAAACACATTCTGATGTGGAGTAGATGGCAGAGCAATGCTGCCTACCTCATGGTGTTCAGGAAGTGAAGAGAAAGGAAGAGTCCAGTAACCATGATTCCCTTCAAGGTCACTTCCAGTGACCCAACTTCCTCCCACTGGGTCCCCTTCCCTAAGGTACCCCCTTCTCAAAGGTCCCTCTACCTTCCAAGAGCACCAAAGCTTATGGACCCTTCAATTCATGCGCCTTCAGGGGACATTTTCAATTCAAACCATAGTGATGGGTTTATTCATTTGCTTGCAAGATGTTCATAACTAAGACTAATCCATTCTTGAATTGATAAAATATTCTTGATTTCCAAAGAAATAGGATTATATGACTCATCTGCCTGTTGAAATCTGTGGTTGTGTCACATTTGATGACGATGGCTTTGCTGATACTCTTTCAAGTTTGGAAGAAAACAAGCAAGCTTTTAAAATATAAATATAAGATCACATATTCACAAGCTACACAGAGCACTGACAGATGGGTTCCCTTTGTCATTATGGTACAGACACACTTAGCAAGCCTGTCATACTCAAGGCGCTGTGGATGCTGGGGTTACGCGAATTGGTACCTCTGCCATGTAAATGAAGACTGTGCAGCTATGCACATTTTTTTTTTTCAGCACCAGTGCCTTATCCCCAGGTGTGTGAATTTTCAGAGTTGCAACACTTTTTTCACATGGTATTGCTGTTGATGGCCTATTTTCTTCCAAGAAAAAGCTTCCCAGGCAGCTGCCTCTCTTGCAGACCATCTTTGTTGATTTCCTTTGGCCTCTCCCGGTGATTACTTGCAGCTGGGCTCCATTGCAGCAACATTTTTATATCGTGTACAAGATTAGAGCAAACAAATACTCTGACTACAGTATTCTCCAATTACATTAATTTTATCCACTGATGTCTTTATTTCCTTCCTTTCCAATTTAGATCTGTAATGTGAAAATTGGCCCTATTTTTGTGCCTATTATGATGCTCTGAATCCTCTCTTTCTTCCCACATGGTGCTCATTGCAAAAGAAGACTTCACAGGCAGATTCTTCTAATAGGAACAAGAGGATTGTTCTGTTTTGCTGAAGAATCCCAGAGTCCCACAAGAAACTTTCCAAATTTTGAACTGGAGGGGACTTCTCCAAGTGCCCACCAGGAAGATATGTAGCAGCTATATCACCTCTGCCCTCTAAATCTTCTTTTACCTCAGGACAGAATCGTGGTGGTTGCATCTGATTAAATGGAGGAAGCTAGAGAGAGATTCAGGGCATGCAGCAAGCCAACAATGACTGGAGATTTCAAAAAGGAGGAAAAGACAAAAGAGATAAGAGGGATAAAAGCAAACAGTTCTGAATAAAACAAGCATGATGTTGCATGTTGTGTACATAATGAGGATGGTCCAGTCTGTCATCTAATCTCTCTTTTTATAATTGAATTAATTAATGTGTGTGTGTGTGTGTGTGTGTGTGTGTGTGTGAACACAAGTGCAAGTGTGCCCAGCCATGTGTGTGGAGCTCAGACAATATCGCTGGAGTGAGTATTCCCCTTTTCCCTAGGGTTCCAATGGTCCAACTCAGGTCATTGGCCTTGGAGACAAGTATATTCCTTGGCTGAGCCAGCAAACCTGCCCTGTCATCTCTTACATTGTGACTTGTGACTGAGCAGTCAAGATTTCTCCTGAGGAAGTGGTGAGAAAATACTAACCATAAACACTCATGGCTGAAAAACAAACAAACAAACACCTTAAAGTCTATTAAAGTTGGATCCATTTTTAAAAAGAGATCTTTTTATTATGAGTATGTATGTGTATGGGAGCATGTACGTCCATGAGTGCAGTTGCCTCTGGAGACCAAAACGAAGGTCATCAAACACCCCAGAGCTGGAGTTATATATGACTGTGAGTTGCCTGATATGGATGCCAAGAGCTGAACTGTGGTCCTCTGCAGGGGCCTGATGTTCTCTCAAGTGCTGAGCCATCTCCTCGGTCCTGAAGTCATATTTTAAGGTTAAAGAAATAGCTGTGTACAGTGGAACACACCTAAAGTTTCAACGTTTGGACTTGGGAGGCGGCAACAGGAGGACTGTGGCAGTTTGAGGCTAACCTGGAATACAGAGTGAGGCTCTGTCTCAAAAAACCAAGAAATAAATAACATTCAAGACATAAATATTCAAATATGTGCTAACACCTATAATGTAGGACTCATGCGTACATATGCAATTTTTAATTTAGTAATTGCCAAAGAGTTTAAGTTTCTTAACTATTGAACAGTAATTTTATGGTGAACTGTTACGTAATAAGAACTATGTGAACATTCCAGGTGATTTGATGTGAAGATGTCACCTAATTCTGTGTAATAAACATCTAGAAAATAGAAAAGACTGATATTTTGCTTACATTAAGGACATATTCACAGGAGCAGTCACCATTAACCTAAAGAGAAAAGACTCAAACTTGTTTCTAAGAACTGTCTGCCATTTGTGGGTGATTCTAATATTCCTGCTGTAAGGGTGTGTGGGCATCTCCTCAAAGTCAGTACAGAACACACCAGATACCAAATTTTCAGCACAAAGGAGACTTATTACCCCAAAGGAGTAAGTAGGGTGGGGGTGGAAGGTGGCTGCCTCTGGATTGGGTAAAGGCAGACAGCAGGCAGCGGTGGCAGGTGTATTTTGCAAGAGTTGGGTTTTTAAGGAGAAAAAGGAGGAGTCTGTGCTGCGGTGAGTTGGTAAGTCCTGATTGGACATGTTAGCCACATAATGAATGTTGACTGTAGGACCTTGGCGTTTTGTCTCAGGAATGAGTCAGTGGCCACATAAGGGAACGGACCTTGGGGGCTAGCTTTAGGAATGTAATCTAATGGTTTTTTTAGCAAGGGGGAGGAAAGGGTAAAGGATGAAACCTGACCTCTTCATACTTGCCATGTGGGGCCTGTTGGAGAGTGCTTCACCTATTTTCCAGGGGAGATCCACAAATCTCAGGAAGTGGACACTTGTAATCTCCTTGACAATATACAAGTTGTTGCTATGTGACTGTGGCATGCTTAGCATTATAATCCTTATAAGGTGAATATTAAAACTGAAACTATGTAAATAGCATGGTAAAATCAAAAGACAGGGAGCCAATCTCTGGATATTAATAGTTTATACTAAAAGTGAATTGTTTTCTTTACTTGACTTTCCTGGTAAGGTAACATTTCCTAACACTATTCTTTTTAATCATGGAGCAATAAAAGCAAATCACGACAGAGATCCTGTGAGAACATGTCTAACCTTTAACTCCCTGTGCCAAGGTGAAAACCAGTTGTAACAATTCTTATAATGTCTTTTCCAAAGCTCCCAGATGGTGACTGAGTCTTCTATTTATATGTTTTAATGAGCTCAGGCAACCTGGTCTCATAAATTAAAAGAATGGTCATTGCAGTTTCACAAACAAGACTGTCTTTGATTTGGTTTAGGTTCCATTATACACACAAACTGTACTCAATACACAAAATCAATAATGTAGTCATTGCCAAACTTTAGACTCACTCCACCCACATTCAGGTCTGTTCTTGCCTGGATTCTAGACCTGTCTGATCCACAAATGGTTTGATTCCCATCTCAGTCTTCATTCATTCTGGTCTGAATTTAGCTGTGAAGTTTCTCTTTGGATTTTACTTTTTAAACGGAATGTTTTGTACTGACCGGTAAATACATGACATTCATATCCATGAACAGATTCCGAGCTCTCAAAGCCTACATGTCGTCTATTCCACGTGTGGCACAGATATCATCAGGGTTTGGGATTTACCAATGAGTACACTGGAGTACTAAACTCTGGAATTTGATTATCCCTTGTTTTCTAGTCCCTCCAACAAACATAAATCACACAAATGTAGACAGCATTGAACGTAAAGTACTAACTCAAAGACCCTGCCCCACTTCTAGCTGAGAAACTGTAGTTTTTCTTTAACTCTCTGTAAACTCCAAAGACCTTCTGCTATTGGTTAAAATATTAAGGCCACTCCATGTAGTTAAAAGGGAGGTTTATTTTGTGGGGTAACTTACAAGTGAAGGAGTAGGTTACAGGGTTTGGGAAAGGTGTAGCACAGTCCAGCAGTGTTCTCTGGAGAACTCTGCTCCGTCTACCTCCAGTGTCCAGGGTCCAGGAACAAAGAGAGTTCGGCATGACAGTTACCGAAGCCTCAAAGGGGGTGATATTTCCAGGTCAAAGCTGAAACGGCTACCCACTACATTCTGCCATACTTTTTGATTTTCCTTAATCTCTTAATCCACATTATTTGACCCTTTAACCCTATATTTTACTTTTTTCACTTGTTTATTTTTTTGTTTTTATGTCTGTGGGAGTTCTTCTCTGCATATATGTCTGGGCACCATATGCAGTCCTGGTACCTGAAGAGGCCAGAAACCTGCAGACCACAGAGGGCCCTGAGACTGCAGTTATAGGTGGTAGAGAACCACCATGTAAATGCTGGGATTTGAACCCAAGTCATCTGGAGGAACAGACACTACTCTTAATCACTGAGCCATTGCTCCAGCCCCTGACCCTACAAATTTTATGCATCATACAAAATGTTCTATTTAACTCCATAAATTTATAGCATATTGTTCCTTCAACAATAATATTTCCTGGGATTATTAACAATGGCCATTTCAGTAATTGCAGCAATTGATGTGATCCACAGCTATAAGCGTGTTCTGTTTGTATGCATCTTGCTGTTGTTGTCTGATTGCATTCATATCAGCCAGTCTCTCTTAAGATGACAGTTTATTGTGAAACTCTTTCAAAACTTCTACTGTAACTTTGTCCTGTTATTAATAATGAGGATGTTCACACATGCTGAGTGAAAGATACAGTTAAACTGCCTCTAACCATCAACATTTGGGTAATTATAGATTATAGAATAATAGCTTATTCCTTACATTTCAAATATTCTAGTACTTAGGTTATTTTCCTATTTTCTTTTATTTACATGTATAATAGCATTAAATCAGTTCTCTGTACTTAGATATTTATTCGAAGACTTCATGGTGAGTAGAAACGATGTTATTTATCTAAGGAAGCATGAAGCTCCCATATCTAACTTTGGAACTGGAATCTGAAGCCATCATTAAATAAATTTTCTATCAGAGAGACTTTAATATCAGTAATGGAAACAGAAAACAACCTAAAACTTACGAGAGTTTTAGAAAGAGCTAATAGGAGATGTGGTTTCAAGAGAAACCCATTGGACAACAATAGAATTTAAGAGAATTTAGAGGTAATTAAAAGGGATGAGGGACATAGCTTAGAATCAGGCTTGGAAACCTTAAGCAACAATAGGGATGTTACAATTGAGAATATTCTTTATCAAAAATGTGGAAATGCTTTGAAAGGAGAGAGTTACTTATTTTCCTCCCTATGACAAGGATTAGATCCACTCTTCCGTAGCTAGCTCTCAATAAATGCAATGAATCAGAGGACAACGGCCTCCAAAGCCTGGGCTCATTCACAAGATTCACACTTGTGTTTGGTTACATATTCAGTTAAGAGTTTAGACCCAGTGGTGAGGCTTTGATTTCCTCTCATCTAAATGAAGCATCTGTCTTCCAATGTCAGCACCTTTGTTAACCCATGGAGCTTCTGGGTGCTCTACAGAAAATGTCTCCTATTAAACTTAATGTAAACACAGGGCAAACACATCTTCATGGTAAAGTAGGTTCTAGAAAACTATGGATATTGAACATATTTAGCTAACAACAGTAGTATTTTCACTGTGTAAAACAATATCTGAAGAAGTTAAATTGGGAAGTGTGGGCACATCATTTTGATTTGTTATACCTACTCTATGAGGCTAAAACAGTTACAAGGGGATTTAACTGGGATTTTATTCAACATGTTAGAATGCACCATGGCTTTGGAATCAATTATGTCCTGGATTTATGTATAAGAGCTGCTAATTGATCACATTAGCTCACTGAGAATAATTACCATCTGAAATCTACTTGCCCCATTTACAAATACCAGAGTAAGGTTTTCTATTTGAGGATAATTTATATTTATTATATATTTAAAATTTTAATGATGCTTTTTCAAGACAAACTAGTGTTTCAAACAAGATGTAGACTCCCTATATCAAATAAATCCCAAACTTATTAAAATCAACACAAAGCAGCAATGGGGTACTAGAAATAGCCTAGAAGGAAAAGTGAGTCATAATTCACACACACACACACACACACACACACAAAAAAAAAAAAACACAAAAAAAACCCACAAAAAAAACTCACCATCAAATCATTGAACAATCATCATAAGAGAAAGGAAAGAATGATTATCTAGGGGAGATTTTATATAAAATAATGAACTCAAATCAGGGACATGATCAGCAAGCAACCAAAATCTTACCTGCCATGGATTGGAAAAAGATATTGTTGTCAGAGTTGGATGTTGGGCTGATTGTATTTAGTGTCTCTAATGAAATCTAGCCCCCTAAGTGACTGTGAAGACACAAGAGCTCAGTGCAGAATCCCAAGTCAAGGAGACTCAGTTTTGCAAAACTGACTTCAAAGAAAATGAGCAGACCTCTATAAAAGGCCCAAATCATTTCTTAGAAATCAAACAGCCTTAGCTCAAGAACTGTTTGATGTGTTAAGTGTAAATAAATCAGAAGCATATGGGTTAAAGTTTGCATGAAAAACAGTGAGAAAAGTAGTGTTTGGCAAAGTCTTCTTTTTGTGTTTCTTGAACCAAAAATCTTTGGAAAATTGTTCAAGATGTTTAAATGACTGCCCCCCAATGCATGTGCACATACTCTGGCCTGTTATAAGTATCCCGAAGCCTTTAATTCCCTTTTCCTATCATCTCTGGATAAAGTTCAATTCAATTTTCTACCAGCTGTTGACTATTCTATCTAGTGCATTGACTTTTTGCTATTGCTGTTTTGCTAAGTATGTTTACTGGTTTTACACATTTTAGGAAAAAATGACTAAAAAGATTCAACTGCTAAATATTTTAAAATATTTGTCATTACTATTTAAATATCTTACTCCCTAAATTGTCTTTGTTTGTCAGATTGTTTGAAGTAGAATGAAATTCATATAAGATCAAATTGAGAAGGAAAGTTGATAAAGTAGAGCGGGATAGAAATAATATTCCATGGGAAGTTCAATATTTGATACAAAACACTGGATTAAATATTTAATAGAGAGAATGGGAATATAAAAATAAAGTGTTAAAGAGAAACTGTCATTTAAATATCAGATTGCATAGTGCAATAATAGAAGCTGAAAATTATGTAAGCCTTTAGAATTTTAATTCATATGTGAATGTGCTTTCTTGACTTGCTTAACTCTGAATTTTCATCTCCCCAGATACCTATTTTCTTATACATTTAAGGGTATAGAGAGTATATGAAATGATAGCCAGTTAACTTCTCATCAATGAGTATTTCCCAAAGGCCACAGCTCATGACATAGGTTCTTATAATATAAATGGAGACTTGGGCACATTTGGATAGTGCACTTAATACCAATTTAAATATTGTAATGTGCTGGCTTTTAACAATATGTTAACCAGTGCAATGAGAACAACCTGGTTCATTTTGGATTCACAAGATGTATCTTCTGTGGTTTAGATCATGAGTGTTCAGGGTGGGCACATGGAGTGCAGGACAGATTAGGCTGCCAGTAGGCTGGCAGATCAGGCAGGAAAAGCTTGTGCTCTCTGCTTAGAGATGATCTGGAATCCTGTGAGTTGGAACAGTGTTTGAGTCTGCCTAGGCATCCATAACAAAGCACCATTTGCACAGAAGCTTAAATAGCTGATTGTATTTCTCATGTCATAGAGGTGGAAAGTCTAACATGGGCATGCTGCAACAATGGGGTTTTGGGGAGGGTTCTTTTGTCACTGATAAAAGCCTCATCCTTAGGATTACATCTGAACTCAGTATCTTCAAAAGGCCCCACCTCCGAATACCATCACATTGCTGGTTCAGACTTCAACATACAAACTTTTGAGGGCAGAAGTGACACAATTCTATCTATAACATTTTCTCCTTGGTTTCCAAAATTTATCTCCTTGAATGAAAATTATATCCATTTAATCTCACTAGTCTTAAAATTTTAATGCATTCTAACTCTAAACTCTACATTTCCATCCAAATGTCATAGGAATATACACACCAGGTGTTTAAAGCATATAGATGATACTTAAGGTATAGTTTGTCTTGAGGCATAAATCCTCACTAGTGATGACCCTGTGAAATCAGACAAGGTACATGCTTTGATGTAATGATGGATCAGATTTAGGCTCTCTCGCTCCAGCCTTCGGGATTCCATTCCTTTCTAAATAACGTCCTTATGCTAACAGTAGACACCCTTTAAGGCTGAGTTCAGCTGAACTTGTACTTTGTCCAATCACTGACATTGGCTAGTTAGTACGGTGGATGAATGTCA